>NW_027646289.1:0-116000 GCF_951394435.1 Stenella coeruleoalba
TATATTCAGGAAAAAACGCGTACGCCCTTTTTGGCCAACAAAGAAAGCTTGCAAAGGAAATCTGCACTACAATGAAGTCTCACTTCCCCCCGGTCAAAAGGGCCATCTGAAAACAGTGTAAAATCCAGAAAGGCAGGACAGGCCATGGAGAACTGGGAGCCTTGTTATGCTGATGGGCGGGATGTAAATTGCCAACAGACACTCGGGAGAAGTGTATGGTGTTTCCTGAAACATCTAAAAAACAAAGCAACAGAGCCTAGGGCACTTCCAATTATGGTCCTATAGCTTAGGGAAATTAAAATCAAAAAGACACAGCCACCCCAAAGTTTGGGACGTCTCTGTTTACAAGAACCTCGTTTACCGTACAAGTTCAATATCGCAGAAAGTGAAAAATGGATAAAGAAGTTGTGGTACTTACGAACAATGCAGTATCAATCAGCAATGAAATCTATGTCATCAGGCCCGTAGCAGCATAATGAGTAGATTCAGGTACGATGATTCTAACTGAAATAAGTCACACAGAAAAAGAAACATCATAAGATATCAGTAATACACGGAATGTAAACTTGGCTACACAGGAACTGAATTACAGAACAGAACAGGGTCTCAAATTTAGAAAACCAACTTATGCTTGCTTAAGGGGAAAGGTGAGTTGGGGTGCTGCATAAAACCAGAGATTGAAATGAGCACAGATAAAGTTCCTTAAGCCAAATATGGAATAGACAAGAGCTACTCCTTGCTCAACGAAATGGACTCAACACCGCATATTAAACACCTAAGAAAGTACCTGACTAGTAAGTATCTTAAAACCTATGGATTGCTATGTCTCCGAAAGAGAATCAAACATGTGTACAAGGGTCATAAACGCAGCAGTGATAGGATTGGAGAGGTTCGGTGAGCAAATGAAGACCCTTTGAAGTCATATTGCATGGTACCCATTCCACGGGTCTCAACTTTCCAGGTTTAAGGTATTCTTTCTTCAGCTAAAACATGCATGTGGAACCCAGAGTATGATCAACCGTGTGATCGGGAGACGTGTTCAAATATGTCGCAGTTTTCGTCCCCTGGTACTTCGGTGCAACATTCCAGACGCTTTACTAACACTCTCCCCACTTGGAGAGTCAGTGCCTTTAACCTCCTATTTGGCCCAGTTTGCAATTTCTGCGGAAGATGTACAGGAATAGGGAGAACCAATGAGAGACAAGCGGGAGGTGTCTGGACGGGCAAATTTAACTATAATTTCCCACCAGGATGAGGAATTAACCAAAGGCTCAGCGTGCCGTGCCGGAAACAGATTAGGGCCTGAAGCCATCCTGCGGTGTGGCGGCCAGCTCACAAGAAAGCGAGTAGAAGAAAGGAGCTCAGGGGCACTGTAATTCACAAACCTGCAGAGTTATAAATGACAGCTATCGTCCAAAAATAGACTGAAGTAAGGCTGCCAAGAGGACTTGAAAGCGGGGCAGAATTGCAGGAAACCAATTTCAGGAGGTAGGCTGGAATTGCATTGAAAGCATAGGAAAAGAGGCAGAACGTCCACAATGATGCACTTGGCCAAAAAGGGCGTATGCGTTTTTTCCTGAATATATTCAGGAAAAAGCGCAAATGCCCTTTTTGGCCAAGAAGAAAGCTTGCAAAGGAAATCTGCACTACAATGAAGTCTCACTTCCCCCCGGTCAAAAGGGCCATCTGAAAAAAGTGTAAAATCCAGAAAGGCAGGACAGGCCATGGAGAACTGGGAGCCTTGTTATGCTGATGGGTGGGATGTAAATTGCCAACAACCACTCCGGAGAAGTGTATGGTGTTTCCTGAAACATCTAAAAAACAAAGCAACAGAGCCTAGTGCACTGCCACTTATGGTCCTCTAGCTTAGGGAAATTAAAATCAAAAAGACACAGCCACCCCAAAGTTTGGGATGCCTCTGTTTACAAGAACCTCGTTACAGTACAAGTTCAACGTCGCAGAAAGTGAAAAATGGATAAAGAAGTTGTGGTATTCACTTACAAAGCAATATCACTCAGCAATGAAATCTATGTCATCAGGCCCTTAGCAGCACAATGAGTGGATTCAGGTATGATGATTCTAACTGAAATAAGTCACACAGAAAAAGAAACATCATAAGATATCAGTAATACACGGAATGGAAACTTGGTTACACAGGAACTGAATTACAGAACAGAACAGGATCTCAAATTTAGAAAACCAACCTATGCTTGCTTAAGGGTAAAGGTGAGTTGGGGTGCTGCATAAAACCAGAGATTGAAATGAGCACAGATAAAGTTCCTTAAGCCAAATATGGAATAGACAAGAGCTACTCCTTGCTAAACGAAATGGACTCAACACCGCATATTAAACGCCTAAGAATGTACCTGACTGGTAAGTATCTTAAAACCTATGGATTGCTATGTCTACAAAAGAAAATCAAGCGTGTGTACAGGGGCATAAACGCAGCAGTGATAGGATTGGAGAGGTTCGGTGAGCAAATGAAGACCCTTTGATGTCGTATTGCATGGTACCCATTACACGGGTCTCAACTCTCCAGGTTTAAGGTATTCTTCCTTCAGCTAAAACATGCATGTGGAACCCAGAGTATGACCAAACATGTGAACGGGAGACGTGTTCAAATATGTCTCAGTTTTCCTCCCCTGGTACTCGGGTGCAACATTCCAGACGCTTTACTAACACTCTCCCCACTTGGAGAGTCAGTCCCTTTAACCTCCTGTTTGGCCCAGTTTGCAATTTCTGCGGAAGATGAACAGGAATAGCGAGAACCAATGAGAGGCTAGCTGGAGGTGTCTGGACAGGCAAATTTAACTCTCATTTCCCACCAGGAAGAGGAATTAACCAAAGGCTCAGCATGCCGGCTGGAACCAGATTAGGGCCTGAAGGCATCCTGCGGTGTTGCGGCCAGGTCACAAGAAAGCGAGTTGAAGAAAGGAGCTCAGGGGCACTGTAATTCACAAACCTGCAGAGTTATAAATGACAGCTATCGTCCAAAAATAGACTGAAGTAAGGCTGCCAAGAGGACTTGAAAGCGGGGCAGAATTGCAGGAAACCGATTTCAGGAGGTAGACTGGAATTGCATTGAAAACATAGGAAAAGAGGCAGAACGTCCACAATGATGCACTTGGCCAAAAAGGTCGTATGCGTTTTTTCCTGAATATATTCAGGAAAAAACGCATACGCCCTTTTTGGCCAACCAAGCAAGCTTGCAAAGGAAATCTGCACTACAATGAAGTCTCACTTCCCCCCGGTCAAAAGGGCCATCTGAAAAAAGTGTAAAATCCAGAAAGGCAACAGGCCATTGAGAACTGGGAGCCTTGTTATGCTGATGGGAGGGATGTAAATTGCCAACAGACACTCAGGAGAAGTGTATGGTGTTTCCTCAAACATCTAAAAAACAAAGCAACAGAGCCTAGGGCACTTCCACTTATGGTCCTATAGCTTAGGGAAATTAAAATCAAAAAGACACAGCCACCCCAAAGTTTGGGACGCCTCCGTTTACAAGAAAACCGTTTACCGTACAAGTTCAATATCACAGAAAGTGAAAAATGGATAAAGAACTTGTGGTACTTGCGTACAATGCAGTATCACTCAGCAGTGAAATCTATGTCATCAGGCCCATAGCAGCATAATGAGTGGATTCAGGTACGATGATTCTAACTGAAATAAGTCACACAGAAAAAGAAACATCATAAGATATCAGTAATACACGGAATGTAAACTTGGCTACACAGGAACTGCGTTCCAAAACAGAACAGGGTCTCAAATTTAGAAAACCAACTTATGCTTGCTTAAGGGGAAAGGTGAGTTGGGGTGCTGCATAAAACCAGAGATTGAAATGAGCACAGATAAAGTTCCTTAAGCCAAATATGGAATAGACAAGAGCTACTCCTTGCTCAACGAAATGGACTCAACACCGCATATTAAACGCCTAAGAATGTACCTGACTAGTAAGTATCTTAAAACCTATGGATTGTTATGTCTCCAAAAGAGAATCAAGCATTTGTACAGGGGCATAGACGCAGCAGTGATAGGATTGGAGAGGTTCGGTGAGCAAATGAAGACCCTTTGAAGTCATATTGCATGGTACCCATTACACGGGTCTCAACTCTCCAGGTTTAAGGTATTCTTCCTTCAGCTAAAACATGCATGTGGAACCCAGAGTATGATCAACCATGTGAACGGGAGACGTGTTCAAATATGTCTCAGTTTTCCTCCCCTGGTACTCGGGTGCAACATTCCAGATGCTTTACTAACACTCTCCCCACTTGGAGAGTCAGTCCCTTTAACCTCCTGTTTGGCCCAGTTTGCAATTTCTGCGGAAGATGAACAGGAATAGCGAGAACCAATGAGAGGCTAGCTGGAGGTGTCTGGACGGGCAAATTTAACTCTCCTTTCCCACCAGGAAGAGGAATTAACCAAAGGCTCAGCATGCCGGGCCGGAACCAGATTAGGGCCTGAAGCTATCCTGCGGTGCTGCGGTCAGGTCACAAGAAAGCGAGTTGAAGAAAGGTGCTCAGGGGCACTGTAATTCACAAACCTGCAGACTTATAAATGACAGCTATCGTCCAAAAATAGACTGAAGTAAGGCTGCCAAGAGGACTTGAAAGCGGGGCAGAATTGCAGGAAACCGATTTCAGGAGGTAGACTGGAATTGCATTGAAAGCATAGGAAAAGAGGCAGAACGTCCACAATGATGCACTTGGCCAAAAAGGGCGTATGCGTTTTTTCCTGAATATATTCAGGAAAAAACGCATACGCCCTTTTTGGCCAACCAAGCAAGCTTGCAAAGGAAATCTGCACTACAATGAAGTCTCACTTCCCCCCGGTCAAAAGGGCCATCTGAAAAAAGTGTAAAATCCAGAAAGGCAGGACAGGCCATGGAGAACTGGGAGCCTTGTTATGCTGATGGGCGGGATGTAAATTGCCAACAGACACTTGGGAGAAGTGTATGGTGTTTCCTGAAACATCTAAAAAACAAAGCAACAGAGCCTAGGGCACTGCCACTTATGGTCCTATAGCTTAGGGAAATTAAAATCAAAAAGACACAGCCACCTCAAAGTTTGGAACGGCTCTGTTTACAAGAACCTCGTTTACAGTACAAGTTCAACATCGCAGAAAGTGAAAAATGGATAAAGAACTTGTGGTATTTACTTACAAAGCAATATCACTCAGCAATGAAATCTGTGTCACCAGGCCCTTAGCAGCACAATGAGTGGATTCAGGTATGATGATTCTAACTGAAATAAGTCACACAGAAAAAGAAACATCATAAGATATCAGTAATACACGGAATGGAAACTTGGCTACACAGGAACTGAATTACAGAACAGAACAGGGTCTCAAATTTAGAAAACCAACTTATGCTTGCTTAAGGGTAAAGGTGAGTTGGGGTGCTGCATAAAACCAGAGATTGAAATGAGCACAGATAAAGTTCCTTAAGCCAAATATGGAATAGACAAGAGCTACTCCTTGCTCAACGAAATGGACTCAACACCGCATATTAAACGCCTAAGAATGTACCTGACTAGTAAGTATCTTAAAACCTATGGATTGCTATGTCCCAAAAGAGAATCAAGCGTGTGTACAGGGGCATAAACGCAGCAGTGATAGGATTGGAGAGGTTCGGTGAGCAAATGAAGACCCTTTGAAGTCATATTGCATGGTACCCATTACACGGGTCTCAACTCTCCAGGTTTAAGTTATTCTTCCTTCAGCTAAAACATGCATGTGGAACCCAGAGTACGATCAACCATGTGAACGGGAGACGTGTTCAAATATGTCTCAGGTTTCCTCCCCTGGTACTCGGGTGCAACATTCCAGACGCTTTACTAACACTCTCCCCACTTGGAGAGTCAGTCCCTTTAACCTCCTGTTTGGCCCAGTTTGCAATTTCTGCGGAAGATGAACAGGAATAGCGAGAACCAATGAGAGGCTAGCTGGAGGTGTCTGGACGGGCAAATTTAACTCTCATTTCCCACCAGGAAGAGGAATTAACCAAAAGCTCAGCATGCCGGGCCAGAACCACATTAGGGCCTGAAGCCATCCTGCGGTGTTGCGGCCAGGTCACAAGAAAGCGAGTTGAAGAAAGGAGCTCAGGGGCACTGTAATTCACAAACCTGCAGAGTTATAAATGACAGCTATCATCCAAAAATAGACTGAAGTAAGGCTGCCAAGAGGACTTGAAAGCGGGGCAGAATTGCAGGAAACCGATTTCAGGAGGTAGACTGGAATTGCATTGAAAGCATAGGAAAAGAGGCAGAACGTCCACAATGATGCACTTGGCCAAAAAGGGCGTATGCGTTTTTTCCTGAATATATTCAGGAAAAAACGCATACGCCCTTTTTGGCCAACCAAGCAAGCTTGCAAAGGAAATCTGCACTACAATGAAGTCTCACTTCCCCCCGGTCAAAAGGGCCATCTGAAAAAAGTGTAAAATCCAGAAAGGCAGGACAGGCCATGGAGAACTGGGAGCCTTGTTATGCTGATGGGCGGGATGTAAATTGCCAACAGACACTCGGGAGAAGTGTATGGTGTTTCCTGAAACATCTAAAAAACAAAGCAACAGAACCTAGGGCACTTCCACTTATGGTCCTATAGCTTAGGGAAATTAAAATCAAAAAGACACAGCCACCCCAAAGTTTGGAACGGCTCTGTTTACAAGAACCTCGTTTACAGTACAAGTTCAACATAGCAGAAAGTGAAAAATGGATAAAGAAGTTGTGGTATTTACTTACAAAGCAATATCACTCAGCAATGAAATCTGTGTCATCAGGCCCTTAGCAGCACAATGAGTGGATTCAGGTATGATGATTCTAACTGAAATAAGTCACACAGAAAAAGAAACATCATAAGATATCAGTAATACACGGAATGTAAACTTGGCTACACAGGAACTGAATTACAGAACAGAACAGGGTCTCAAATTTAGAAAACCAACTTATGCTTGCTTAAGGGGAAAGGTGAGTTAGGGTGCTGCATAAAACCAGAGATTGAAATGAGCACAGATAAAGTTCCTTAAGCCAAATATGGAATAGACAAGAGCTACTCCTTGCTCAACGAAATGGACTCAACACCGCATATTAAACGCCTAAGAATGTACCTGACTAGTAAGTATCTTAAAACCTATAGATTGCTATGTCTCCGAAAGAGAATCAAGCATGTGTACAGGGTCATAAATGCAGCAGTGATAGGATTGGAGAGGTTCGGTGAGCAAATGAAGACCCTTTGAAGTCATATTGCATGGTACCCATTCCACGGGTTTCAACTACCCAGGTTTAAGGTATTCTTCCTTCAGATAAAACATGCATGTGGAACCTAGAGTATGATCAACAATGTGATCGGGAGATGTGTTCAAATATGTCTCAGTTTTCGTACCCTGGTACTCGGGTGCAACATTCCAGACGCTTTACTAACACTCTCCCGACTTGGAGAGTCAGTCCCTTTAACCTCCTGTTTGGCCCAGTTTGCAATTTCTGCAGAAGATGAACAGGAATAGCGAGAACCAATGAGAGGCTAGCTGGAGGTGCCTGGACGGGCAAATTTAACTCTCATTTCCCACCAGGAAGTGGAATTAACCAAAGGCTCAGCATGCCGTGCCGGAACCAGATTAGGGCCTGAAGCCATCCTGCGGTGTTGCGGCCAGGTCACAAGAAAGCGAGTTGAAGAAAGGAGCTCAGGGGCACTGTAATTCACAAATCTGCAGAGTTATAAATGAGAGCTATCGTCCAAAAGTAGACTGAAGTAAGGCTGCCAAGAGGACTCGAAAGCGGGGAAGAATTGCAGGAAACCGATTTCAGGAGGTAGACTGGAATTGCATTGAAAGCATAGGAAAAGAGGCAGAACGTCCACAATGATGCACTTGGCCAAAAAGGGCGTATGCGTTTTTTCCTGAATATATTCAGGAAAAAACGCATACGCCCTTTTTGGCCAACCAAGCAAGCTTGCAAAGGAAATCTGCACTTCAATGAAGTCTCACTTCCCCCCGGTCAAAAGGGCCATCTGAAAAAAGTGTAAAATCCAGAAAGGCAACAGGCCATTGAGAACTGGGAGCCTTGTTATGCTGATGGGAGGGATGTAAATTGCCAACAGACACTCAGGAGAAGTGTATGGTGTTTCCTCAAACATCTAAAAAACAAAGCAACAGAGCCTAGGGCACTTCCACTTATGGTCCTATAGCTTAGGGAAATTAAAATCAAAAAGACACAGCCACCCCAAAGTTTGGGACGCCTCCGTTTACAAGAACCCCGTTTACCGTACAAGTTCAATATCACAGAAAGAGAAAAATGGATAAAGAACTTGTGGTACTTACGTACAATGCAGTATCACTCAGCAATGAAATCTATGTCATCAGGCCCATAGCAGCATAATGAGTGGATTCAGGTACGATGATTCTAACTGAAATAAGTCACACAGAAAAAGAAACATCATAAGATATCACTAATACACGGAATGTAAACTTGGCTACACAGGAACTGCATTCCAAAACAGAACAGGGTCTCAAATTTAGAAAACCAACTTATGCTTGCTTAAGGGGAAACGTGAGTTGGGGTGCTGCATAAAACCAGAGATTGAAATGAGCACAGATAAAGTTCCTTAAGCCAAATATGGAATAGACAAGAGCTACTCCTTGCTCAACGAAATGGACTCAACACCGCATATTAAACGCCTAATAATGTACCTGACTAGTAAGTATCTTAAAACCTATGGATTGCTATGTCTCCAAAAGAGAATCAAGCGTGTGTACAGGGGCATAAACGCAGCAGTGATAGGATTGGAGAGGTTCGGTGAGCAAATGAAGACCCTTTGAAGTCATATTGCATGGTACCCATTACACGGGTCTCAACTCTTCAGGTTTAAGTTATTCTTCCTTCAGCTAAAACATGCATGTGGAACCCAGAGTATGATCAACCATGAGAACGGGAGACGTGGTCAAATATGTCTCAGTTTTCCTCCCCTGGTACTCGGGTGCAACATTCCAGACGCTTTACTAACACTCTCCCCACTTGGAGAGTCAGTCCCTTTAAACTCCTGTTTGGCCCAGTTTGCAATTTCTGCGGAAGATGAACAGGAATAGCGAGAACCAATGAGAGGCTAGCTGGAGGTGTCTGGACGGGCAAATTTAACTCTCATTTCCCACCAGGAAGAGGAATTAACCAAAGGCTCAGCATGCCGGGCCGGAACCAGATTAGGGCCTGAAGCCATCCTGCGGTGTTGCGGCCAGGTCACAAGAAAGCGAGTTGAAGAAAGGAGCTCAGGGGCACTGTAATTCACAAACCTGCAGACTTATAAATGACAGCTATCGTCCAAAAATAGACTGAAGTAAGGCTGCCAAGAGGACTTGAAAGTCGGGCAGAATTGCAGGAAACCGATTTCAGGAGGTAGACTGGAATTGCATTGAAAGCATAGGAAAAGAGGCAGAACGTCCACAATGATGCACTTGGCCAAAAAGGGCGTATGCGTTTTTTCCTGAATATATTCAGGAAAAAACGCATACGCCCTTTTTGGCCAACCAAGCAAGCTTGCAAAGGAAATCTGCACTACAATGAAGTATCACTTCCCCCCGGTCAAAAGGGCCATCTGAAAAAAGTGTAAAATCCAGAAAGGCAGGACAGGCCATGGAGAACTGGGAGCCTTGTTATGCTGATGGGCGGGATGTAAATTGCCAACAACCACTCGGGAGAAGTGTATGGTGTTTCCTGAAACATCTAAAAAACAAAGCAACAGAACCTAGGGCACTTCCACTTATGGTCCTATAGCTTAGGGAAATTAAAATCAAAAAGACACAGCCACCCCAAAGTTTGGAACGGCTCTGTTTACAAGAACCTCGTTTACAGTACAAGTTCAACATCGCAGAAAGTGAAAAATGGATAAAGAAGTTGTGGTATTTACTTACAAAGCAATATCACTCAGCAATGAAATCTGTGTCACAAGGCCCTTAGCAGCAAAATGAGTGGATTCAGGTATGATGATTCTAACTGAAATAAGTCACACAGAAAAAGAAACATCATAAGATATCAGTAATACACGGAATGTAAACTTGGCTACACAGGAACTGAATTACAGAACAGAACAGGGTCTCAAATTTAGAAAACCAACTTATGCTTGCTTAAGGGTAAAGGTGAGTTGGGGTGCTGCATAAAACCAGAGATTGAAATGAGCACAGATATAGTTCCTTAAGTGAAATATGGAATAAATAAGAGCTACTCCTTGCTCAACGAAATGGACTCAACACCGCATATTAAACGCCTAAGAATGTACCTGACTAGTAAGTATCTTAAAACCTATGGATTGCTATGTCTCCGAAAGAGAATCAAGCATGTGTACAGGGGCATAAATGCAGCAGTGATAGGATTGGAGAGGTTCGGTGAGCAAATGAAGACCCTTTGAAGTCATATTGCATGGTACCCATTACACGGGTCTCAACTCTCCAGGTTTAAGGTATTCTTCCTTCAGCTAAAACATGCATGTGGAACCCAAGTATGATCAACCATGTGAACGGGAGACGTGTTCAAATATGTCTCAGTTTTCCTCTCCTGGTACTCGGGTGCAACATTCCAGACGCTTTACTAACACTCTCCCCACTTGGAGAGTCAGTCCCTTTAACCTCCTGTTTGGCCCAGTTTGCAATTTCTGTGGAAGATGAACAGGAATAGCGAGAACCAATGAGAGGCTAGCTGGAGGTGTCTGGACGGGCAAATTTAACTCTCATTTCCCACCAGGAAGAGGAAATAACCAAAGGCTCAGCGTGCCGTACCAGAACCAGATTAGGGCCTGAAGCCATCCTGCGGTGTTGCGGCCAGCTCAAAAGAAAGCGAGTTGAAGAAAGGAGCTCAGGGGCACTGTAATTCACAAACCTGCAGAGTTATAAATGACAGCTATCGTCCAAAAATAGACTGAAGTAAGGCTGCCAAGAGGACTTGAAAGCGGGGCAGAATTGCAGGAAACCGATTTCAGGAGGTAGACTGGAATTGCATTGAAAGCATAGGAAAAGAGGCAGAACGTCCACAATGATGCACTTGGCCAAAAAGGGCATATGCATTTTTTCCTGAATATATTCAGGAAAAAACGCATACGCCCTTTTTGGCCAACCAAGCAAGTTTGCAAAGGAAATCTGCACTAAAATGAAGTCTCACTTCCCCCCGGTCAAAAGGGCCATCTGAAAAAAGTGTAAAATCCAGAAAGGCAACAGGCCATTGAGAACTGGGAGCCTTGTTATGCTGATGGGCGGGATGTAAATTGCCAACAGACACTTGGGAGAAGTGTATGGTGTTTCCTGAAACATCTAAAAAACAAAGCAACAGAGCCTAGGGCACTTCCACTTATGGTCCTATAGCTTAGAGAAATTAAAATCAAAAAGACACAGCCACCCCAAAGTTTGGAACGGCTCTGTTTACAAGAACCTCGTTTACAGTAGAAGTTCAACATCGCAGAAAGTGAAAAATGGATAAAGAAGTTGTGGTATTTACTTACAAAGCAATATCACTCAGCAATGAAATCTGTGTCATCAGGCCCTTAGCAGCACAATGAGTGGATTCAGGTATGATGATTCTAACTGAAATAAGTCACACAGAAAAAGAAACATCATAAGATATCAGTAATACACGGAATGTAAACTTGGCTACACAGGAACTGCATTCCAAAACAGAACAGGGTCTCAAATTTAGAAAACCAACTTAAGCTTGCTTATGGGGAAAGGTGAGTTGGGGTGCTGCATAAAACCAGAGATTGAAATGAGCACAGATAAAGTTCCTTAAGCCAAATATGGAATAGACAAGAGCTACTCCTTGCTCAACGAAATGGACTCAAAACCCCATATTAAACGCCTAAGTATGTACCTGACTAGTAAGTATCTTAAAACCTATGGATTGCTATGTCTCCAAAAGAGAATCAAGCGTGTGTACAGGGGCATAAACGCAGCAGTGATAGGATTGGAGAGGTTCGGTGAGCAAATGAAGACCCTTTGAAGTCATATTGCATGGTACCCATTACACGGGTCTCAACTCTCCAGTTTTAAGGTATTCTTCCTTCAGCTAAAACATGCATGTGGAACCCAGAGTATGATCAACCATGTGAACGGGAGACGTGTTCAAATATGTCTCAGTTTTCCTCCCCTGGTACTCGGGTGCAACATTCCAGACGCTTTACTAACACTCTCCCCACTTGGAGAGTCAGTCCCTTTAACCTCCTGTTTGGCCCAGTTTGCAATTTCTGCAGAAGATGAACAGGAATAGTGAGAACCAATGAGAGGCTAGCTGGAGGTGTCTGGACGGGCAAATTTAACTCTCATTTCCCACCAGGAAGAGGAATTAACCAAAGGCTCAGCATGCCATGCCGGAAACAGATTAGGGCCTGAAGCCATCCTGCGGTGTTGCGGCCAGGTCACAAGAAAGCGAGTTGAAGAAAGGAGCTCAGGGGCACTGTAATTCACAAACCTGCAGAGTTATAAATGACAGCTATCGTCCAAAAATACACTGAAGTAAGGCTGCCAAGAGGACTTGAAAGCGGGGCAGAATTGCAGGAAACCGATTACAGGAGGTAGACTGGAATTGCATTGAAAGCATAGGAAAAGAGGCAGAACGTCCACAATGATACACTTGGCCAAAAAGGGCGTATGCGTTTTTTCCTGAATATATTCAGGAAAAAACGCATACGCCCTTTTTGACCAACCTAGCAAACTTCCAAAGGAAATCTGCACTACAATGAAGTCTCACTTCTCCCCGTCAAAAGGGCCATCTGAAAAAAGTGTAAAATCCAGAAAGGCAGGACAGGCCATGGAGAACTGGGAGCCTTGTTATGCTGATGGGCGGGATGTAAATTGCCAACAACCACTCGGGAGAAGTGTATGGTGTTTCCTGAAACATCTAAAAAACAAAGCAACAGAACCTAGGGCACTTCCACTTATGGTCCTATAGCTTAGGGAAATTAAAATAAAAAAGACACAGCCACCCCAAAGTTTGGAACGGCTCTGTTTACAAGAACCTCGTTTACAGTAGAAGTTCAACATCGCAGAAAGTGAAAAATGGATAAAGAAGTTGTGGTATTTACTTACAAAGCAATATCACACAGCAATGAAATCTGTGTCATCAGGCACTTAGAAGCACAATGAGTGGATTCAGGTATGATGATTCTAACTGAAATAAGTCACACAGAAAAAGAAACATCATAAGATATCATTAATACACGGAATATAAACTTGGTTACACAGGAACTGAAATACAGAACAGAACAGGGTCTCAAATTTAGAAAACCAACTTATTCTTGCTTAAGGGGAAAAATGAGTTGGGGTGCTGCATAAAACCAGAGATTGAAATGAGCACAGATAAAGTTCCTTAAGCCAAATATGGAATAGACAAGAGCTACTCCTTGCTCAACGAAATGGACTCAACACCGCATATTAAACGCCTAAGAATGTACCTGACTAGTAAGTATCTTAAAAACTATGGATTGCTATGTCTCCGAAAGAGAATCAAGCATGTATACAGGGGCATAAACGCAGCAGTGATAGGATTGGGGAGGTTTGGGGAGCAAATGAAGAACCTTTGAAGTCATATTGCATGGTACCCATTACACGGGTCTCAACTCTCCAGGTTTAAGGTATTCTTCCTTCAGCTAAAACATGCATGTGGAACCCAAGTATGATCAACCATGTGAACGGGAGACGTGTTCAAATATGTCTCAGTTTTCCTCCCCTGGTACTCGGGTGCAACATTCCAGACGCTTTACTAACACTCTCCCGACTTGGAGAGTCAGTCCCTTTAACCTCCTGTTTGGCCTAGTTTGCAATTTCTGTGGAAGATGAACAGGAATAGCGAGAACCAATGAGAGGCTAGCTGGAGGTGTCTGGACGGGCAAATTTAACTCTCATTTCCCACCAGGAAGAGGAATTAACCAAAGGCTCAGCGTGCCGTGCTGGAACCAGATTAAGGCCTGAAGCCATCCTGCGGTGTTGCGGCCAGCTCAAAAGAAAGCGCGTTGAAGAAAGGAGCTCAGGGGCACTGTAATTCACAAACCTGCAGAGTTATAAATGACAGCTATCGTCCAAAAATATACTGAAGTAAGGCTGCCAAGAGGACTTGAAAGCGGGGCAGAATTGCAGGAAACCGATTTCAGGAGGTAGACTGGAATGCACTGAAAGCATAGGAAAAGAGGCAGAACGTCCACAATGATGCACTTGGCCAAAAAGGGCGTATGCGTTTTTTCCTGAATATATTCAGGAAAAAACGCATACGCCCTTTTTGGCCAACCAAGCAAGCTTGCAAAGGAAATCTGCACTACAATGAAGTCTCACTTCCCCCCGGTCAAAAGGGCCATCTGAAAAAAGTGTAAAATCCAGAAAGGCAACAGGCCATTGAGAACTGGGAGCCTTGTTATGCTGATGGGCGGGATGTAAATTGCCAACAGACACTTGGGAGAAGTGTATGGTGTTTCCTGAAACATCTTAAAAACAAAGCAACAGAGCCTAGGGCACTTCCACTTATGGTCCTATAGCTTAGGGAAATTAAAATCAAAAAGACACAGCCACCCCAAAGTTTGGAACGGCTCTGTTTACAAGAACCTCGTTTACAGAACAAGTTCAACATCGCAGAAAGTGAAAAATGGATAAAGAAGTTGTGGTATTTACTTACAAAGCAATATCACTCAGCAATGAAATCTGTGTAACAAGGCCCTTAGCAGCACAATGAGTGGATTCAGGTATGATGATTCT
The DNA here is from genome assembly GCF_951394435.1 of Stenella coeruleoalba. Classification (NCBI taxonomy): domain Eukaryota; kingdom Metazoa; phylum Chordata; class Mammalia; order Artiodactyla; family Delphinidae; genus Stenella; species Stenella coeruleoalba. The sequence continues at coordinate 14,708 of NW_027646289.1, forward strand.
AACTGAAATAAGTCACACAGAAAAAGAAACATCATAAGATATCAGTAATACACGGAATGTAAACTTGGCTACAGAGGAACTGAATTACAGAACAGAACAGGGTCTCAAATTTAGAAAACAAACTTATGCTTGCTTAAGGGTAAAGGTGAGATGGGGTGCTGCATAAAACCAGAGATTGAAATGAGCACAGATAAAGTTCCTTAAGCCAAATATGGAATAGACAAGAGCTACTCCTTGCTCAACGAAATGGACTCAACACCGCATATTAAACGCCTAAGAATGTACCTGACTAGTAAGTATCTTAAAACCTATGGATTGCTATGTCTCTGAAAGAGAATCAAGCATGTGTACAGGGGCATAAACGCAGCAGTGATAGGATTGGACAGGTTCGGTGAGCAAATGAAGACCCTTTGAAGTCATATTGCATGGTACCCATTACACGGGTCTCAACTCTCCAGGTTTAAGGTATTCTTCCTTCAGCTAAAACATGCATGTGGAACCCAGAGTATGATCAACCATGTGAACGGGAGACGTGTTCAAATATGTCTCAGTTTTCCTCCCCTAGTACTCGGGTGCAACATTCCAGACGCTTTACTAACACTCTCCCGACTTGGAGAGTCAGTCCCTTTAACCTCCTGTTTGGCCCAGTTTGCAATTACTGCAGAAGATGAACAGGAATAGCGAGAACCAATGAGAGACTAGCTGGAGGTGTCTGGACGGGCAAATTTAACTCTCATTTCCCACCAGGAAGAGGAATTAACCAAAGGCTCAGCATGCCGGGCCGTAACCAGATTAGGGCCTGAAGCCATCCTGCGGTGTTGCGGCCAGCTCACAAGAAAGCGAGTTGAAGAAAGGAGCTCAGGGGCACTGTAATTCACAAACCTGCAGAGTTATAAATGACAGCTATCGTCCAAAAATAGACTGAAGTAAGGCTGCCAAGAGGACTTGAAAGCGGGGCAGAATTGCAGGAAACCGATTTCAGGAGGTAGACTGGAATTGCATTGAAAGCATAGGAAAAGAGGCAGAACGTCCACAATGATGCACTTGGCCAAAAAGGGCGTATGCGTTTTTTCCTGAATATATTCAGGAAAACACGCATACGCCCTTTTTGGCCAACCAAGCAAGCTTGCAAAGGAAATCTGCACTACAATGAAGTCTCACTTCCCCCCGGTCAAAAGGGCCATCTGAAAAAAGTGTAAAATCCAGAAAGGCAGGACAGGCCATGGAGAACTGGGAGCCTTGTTATGCTGATGGGCGGGATGTAAATTGCCAACAGACACTCGGGAGAAGTGTATGGTGTTTCCTGAAACATCTAAAAAACAAAGCAACAGAGCCTAGGGCACTTCCACTTATGGTCCTATAGCTTAGGGAAATTAAAATCAAAAAGACACAGCCACCTCAAAGTTTGGGACGCCTCTGTTTACAAGAACCTCGTTTACCGTACAAGTTCAATATCACAGAAAGTGAAAAATGGATAAAGAACTTGTGGTACTTACGTACAATGCAGTATCACTCAGCAATGAAATCTATGTCATCAGGCCCGTATCAGCATAATGAGTGGATTCAGGTACGATGATTCTAACTGAAATAAGTCACACAGAAAAAGAAACATCATAAGATATCACTAATAAACGGAATGTAAACTTGGCTACACAAGAACTGAATTCCAAAACAGAACAGGTTCTCAAATTTAGAAAACCAACTTATGCTTGCTTAAGGGGAAAGGTGAGTTGGGTTGCTGCATAAAACCAGAGATTGAAATGAGCACAGATAAAGTTCCTTAAGCCAAATATGGAATAGACAAGAGCTACTCCTTGCTCAACGAAATGGACTCAACACCGCATATTAAACGCCTAAGAATGTACCTGACTAGTAAGTATCTTAAAACCTATGGATTGCTATGTCTCTGAAAGAGAATCAAGCATGTGTACAGGGGCATAAAGGCAGCAGTGATAGGATTGGAGAGGTTCGGTGAGCAAATGAAGACCCTTTGAAGTCATATTGCATGGTACCCATTACACGGGTTTCAACTACCCAGGTTTAAGGTATTCTTCCTTCAGCTAAAACATGCATGTGGAAACTAGAGTATGATCAACCATGTGATTGGGAGACGTGTTCAAATATGTCTCAGTTTTCGTACCCTGGTACTCGGGTGCAACATTCCAGATGCTTTACTAACACTCTCCCGACTTGGAGAGTCAGCGCCTTTAACCTCCTGTTTGGCCCAGTTTGCAGTTTCTGCGGAAGATGAACAGGAATAGCGAGAACCAATGAGAGACTAGCTGGAGGTGTCTGGACGGGCAAATTTAACTCTCATTTCCCACCAGAAAGAGGAAATAACCAAAGGCTCAGCGTGCCGTGCCGGAACCAGATTAGGGCCTGAAGCCATCCTGCGGTGTTGCGGCCAGCTCAAAAGAAAGCGAATTGAAGAAAGGAGCTCAGGCGCACTGTAATTCACAAACCTGCAGAGTTATAAATGACAGCTATCGTCCAAAAATATACTGAAGTAAGGCTGCCAAGAGGACTTGAAAGCAGGGCAGAATTGCAGGAAACCGATTTCAGGAGGTAGACTGGAATTGCATTGAAAGCATAGGAAAAGAGGCAGAACGTCCACAATGATGCACTTGGCCAAAAAGGGCGTATGCGTTTTTTCCTGAATATATTCAGGAAAAAACGCATACGCACTTTGTTGCCAACCAAGCAAGCTTGCAAAGGAAATCTGCACTACAATGAAGTCTCACTTCCCCCCGGTCAAAAGGGCAATCTGAAAAAAGTGTAAAATCCAGAAAGGCAGGACAGGCCATGGAGAACTGGGAGCCTTGTTATGCTGATGGGTGGGATGTAAATTGCCAACAGACACTTGGGAGAAGTGTATGGTGTTTCCTGAAACATCTAAAAAACAAAGCAACAGAGCCTAGGGCACTGCCACTTATGGTCCTATAGCTTAGGGAAATTAAAATCAAAAAGACACAGCCACCCCAAAGTTTGGGACGCCTCTGTTTAGAAGAACCTCGTTTACAGTACAAGTTCAACATCGCAGAAAGTGAAAAATGGATAAAGAAGTTGTGGTATTCACTTACAAAGCAATATCACTCAGCAATGAAATCTGTGTCATCAGGCCCTTAGCAGCACAATGAGTGGATTCAGGTATGATGATTCTAACTGAAATAAGTCACACAGAAAAAGAAACATCACAAGATATCAGTAATACACGGAATTTAAACTTGGCTACACAGGAACTGAATTACAGAACAGAAAAGGGTCTCAAATTTAGAAAACCAACTTATGCTTGCTTAAGGGGAAAGGTGAGTTGGGGTGCTGCATAAAACCAGAGATTGAAATGAGCACAGATAAAGTTCCTTAAGCCAAATATGGAATAGACAAGAGCTACTCCTTGCTCAACGAAATGGACTCAACACCGCATATTAAACGCCTAAGAATGTACCTGACTAGTAAGTATCTTAAAACCTATGGATTGCTATGTCTCTGAAAGAGAATCAAGCATGTGTACAGGGGCATAAACGCAGCAGTGATAGGATTGGAGAGGTTCGGTGAGCAAATGAAGACCCTTTGAAGTCATATTGCATGGTACCCATTCCACGGGTTTCAACTACCCAGGTTTAAGGTATTCTTCCTTCAGCTAAAACATGCATGTGGAACCTAGAGTTTGATCAACCATTTGATCGGGAGACGTGTTGAAATATGTCTCAGTTTTCCTCCCCTGGTACTCAGGTGCAACATTCCAGACGCTTTACTAACACCCTCCCGACTTGGAGAGTCAGTCCCTTTAACCTCCTGTTTGGCCCAGTTTGCAATTTCTACGGAAGATGAACAGGAATAGCGAGAACCAATGAGAGACTAGCTGGAGGTGTCTGAACGGGCAAATTTAACTCTCATTTCCCACCAGGAAGAGGAATTAACCAAAGGCTCAGTGTGCCGTGCCGGAACCAGATTAGGGCCTGAAGCCATCCTGCGGTGTTGCGGCCAGGTCACAAGAAAGCGAGTTGAAGAAAGGAGCTCAGGGGCACTGTAATTCACAAACCTGCAGAGTTATAAATGACAGCTATCATCCAAAAATAGACTGAAGTAAGGCTGCCAAGAGGACTTGAAAGCGGGGCAGAATTGCAGGAAACCGATTTCAGGAGGTAGACTGGAATTGCATTGAAAGCATAGGAAAAGAGGCAGAACGTCCACAATGATGCACTTGGCCAAAAAGGGCGTATGCGTTTTTTCCTGAATATATTCAAGAAAAAACGCATACGCACTTTTTGGCCAACCAAGCAAGCTTGCAAAGGAAATCTGCACTACAATGAAGTCTCACTTCCCCCCGGTCAAAAGGGCCATCTGAAAAAAGTGTAAAATCCAGAAAGGCAGGACAGGCCATGGAGAACTGGGAGCCTTGTTATGCTGATGGGCGGGATGTAAATTGCCAACAGACACTCAGGAGAAGTGTATGGTGTTTCCTGAAACATCTAAAAAACAAAGCAACAGAGCCTAGGGCACTTCCACTTATGGTCCTATAGCTTAGGGAAATTAAAATCAAAAAGACACAGCCACCTCAAAGCTTGGGACGCCTCTGTTTACAAGAACCTCGTTTACCGTACAAGTTCAATATCACAGAAAGTGAAAAATGGATAAAGAACTTGTGGTACTTACGTACAATGCAGTATCACTCAGCAATGAAATCTATGTCACCAGGCCCGTAGCAGCATAATGAGTGGATTCAGGTACGATGATTCTAACTGAAATAAGTCACACAGAAAAAGAAACATCATAAGATATCACTAATAAACGGAATGTAAACTTGGCTATACAGGAACTGAATTCCAAAACAGAACAGGGTCTCAAATTTAGAAAACCAACTTATGCTTGCTTAAGGGTAAAGGTGAGTTGGGGTGCTGCATAAAACCAGAGATTGAAATGAGCACAGATAAAGTTCCTTAAGTCAAATATGGAATAGACAAGAGCTACTCCTTGCTCAACGAAATGGACTCAACACCGCATATTAAACGCCTAAGAATGTACCTGACTAGTAAGTATCTTAAAACCTATGGATTGCTATGTCTCTGAAAGAGAATCAAGCATGTGTACAGGGGCATAAACGCAGCAGTGATAGGATTGGAGAGGTTCGGTGAGCAAATGAAGACCCTTTGAAGTCATATTGCATGGTACCCATTCCACGGGTTTCAACTACCCAGGTTTTAGGTATTCTTCCTTCAGCTAAAACATGCATGTGGAAACTAGAGTATGATCTACCATGTGATTGGGAGACGTGTTCAAATATGTCTCAGTTTTCGTACCATGGTACTCGGGTGCAACATTCCAGACGCTTTACTAACACTCTCCCGACTTGGAGAGTCAGCGCCTTTAACCTCCTGTTTGGCCCAGTTTGCAGTTTCTGCGGAAGATGAACAGGAATAGCGAGAACCAATGAGAGACTAGCTGGAGGTGTCTGGACGGGCAAATTTAACTCTCATTTCCCACCAGAAAGAGGAAATAACCAAAGGCTCAGCGTGCCGTGCCGGAACCACATTAGGGCCTGAAGCCATCCTGCGGTGTTGCGGCCAGCTCAAAAGAAAGCGAATTGAAGAAAGGAGCTCAGGCGCACTGTAATTCACAAACCTGCAGAGTTATAAATGACAGCTATCGTCCAAAAATATACTGAAGTAAGGCTGCCAAGAGGACTTGAAAGCAGGGCAGAATTGCAGGAAACCGATTTCAGGAGGTAGACTGGAATTGCATTGAAAGCATAGGAAAAGAGGCAGAACGTCCACAATGATGCACTTGGCCAAAAAGGGCGTTTGCGTTTTTTCCTGAATATATTCAGGAAAAAACGCATACGCCCTTTTTGGCCAACCAAGCAAGCTTGCAAAGGAAATCTGCACTACAATGAAGTCTCACTTCCCCCCGGTCAAAAGGGCCATCTGAAAAAAGTGTAAAATCCAGAAAGGCAGGACAGGCCATGGACAACTGGGAGCCTTGTTATGCTGATGGGCGGGATGTAAATTGCCAACAGACACTTGGGAGAAGTGTATGGTGTTTCCTGAAACATCTAAAAAACAAAGCAACAGAGCCTAGGGCACTGCCACTTATGGTCCTATAGCTTAGGGAAATTAAAATCAAAAAGACACAGCCACCCCAAAGTTTGGGACGCCTCTGTTTACAAGAACCTCGTTTACAGTACAAGTTCAACATCGCAGAAAGTGAAAAATGGATAAAGAAGTTGTGGTATTTACTTACAAAGCAATATCACTCAGCAATGAAATCTATGTCATCAGACCCTTAGCAGCACAATGAGTGGATTCAGGTATGATGATTCTAACTGAAATAAGTCACACAGAAAAAGAAACATCATAAGATATCAGTAATACACGGAATGTAAACTTGGCTACACAGGAACTGAATTACAGAACAGAACAGGGTCTCAAATTTAGAAAACCAACTTATGCTTGCTTAAGGGGAAAGGTGAGTTGGGGTGCTGCATAAAACCAGAGATTGAAATGAGCACAGATAAAGTTCCTTAAGCGAAATATGGAACAGACAAGAGCTACTCCTTGCTCAACGAAATGGACTCAACACCCCATATTAAACGCCTAAGAATGTACCTGACTAGTAAGTATCTTAAAACCTAGGGATTGCTATGTCTCCGAAAGAGAATCAAGCGTGTGTACTGGGGCATAAATGCAGCAGTGATAGGATTGGAGAGGTTCGGTGAGCAAATGAAGACCCTTTGAAGTCATATTGCATGGTACATATTCCACGGGTCTCAACTCTCCAGGTTTAAGGTATTCTTCCTTCAGCTAAAACATGCATGTGGAACCCAGAGTATGATCAACCGTGTGATCGGGAGACGTGTTCAAATATGTCTCAGTTTTCATACCCTGGTACTCGGGTGCAACATTCCAGATGCTTTACTAACACTCTCCCTACTTGGAGAGTCAGTGCCTTTAACCTCCTGTATGGCACAGTTTGCAATTTCTGCGGAAGATGAACAGGAATAGTGAGAACCAATGAGAGACTACCTGGAGGTGTCTGAACGGGCAAATTTAACTCTCATTTCCCACCAGGAAGAGGAATTAACCAAAGGCTCAGCGTGCCATGCCGGAACCACATTAGGGCCTGAAGACATCCTGCGGTGTTGCGTCCAGCTCAGAAGAAAGCGAGTTGAAGAGAGGAGCTCAGGGGCACTGTAATTCACAAACCTGCAGAGTTATAAATGACAGCTATCGTCCAAAAATAGACTGAAATAAGGCTGCCAAGAGGACTTGAAAGCGGGGCAGAATTGCAGGAAACCAATTTCAGGAGGTAGACTGGAATTGCATTGAAAGCATAGGAAAAGAGGCAGAACGTCCACAATGATGCACTTGGCCAAAAAGGGCGTATGCGTTTTTTCCTGAATATATTCAGGAAAAAACGCATACGCCCTTTTTGGCCAACCAAGCAAGCTTGCAAAGGAAATCTGCACTACAATGAAGTCTCACTTCCCCCCGGTCAAAAGGGCCATCTGAAAAAAGTGTAAAATCCAGAAAGGCAGGACAGGCCATGGAGAACTGGGAGCCTTGTTATGCTGATGGGCGGGATGTAAATTGCCAACAACCACTCGGGAGAAGTGTATGCTGTTTCCTGAAACATCTAGAACACAAAGCAACAGAACCTAGGGCACTTCCACTTATGGTCCTATAGCTTAGGGAAATTAAAATCAAAAAGACACAGCCACCCCAAAGTTTGGAACAGCTCTGTTTACAAGAACCTCGTCTACAGTACAAGTTCAACATCGCAGAAAGTGAAAAATGGATAAAGAAGTTGTGGTATTTACTTACAAAACAATATCACTCAGCAATGAAATCTGTGTCATCAGGCCCTTAGCAGCACAATGAGTGGATTCAGGTATGATGATTCTAACTGAAATAAGTCACACAGAAAAAGAAACATCATAAGATATCAGTAATACACAGAATGTAAACTTGGCTACACAGGAACTGAATTACAGAACAGAACAGGGTCTCAAATTTAGAAAACCAACTTATGCTTGCTTAAGGGTAAAGGTGAGTTGGGGTGCTGCATAAAACCAGAGATTGAAATGAGCACAGATAAAGTTCCTTAAGCCAAATATGGAAAAGACAAGAGCTACTCCTTGCTCAACGAAATGGACTCAACACCGCATATTAAACGCCTAAGAATGTACCTGACTAGTAAGTATCTTAAAACCTATGGATTGCTATGTCTCCGAAAGAGAATCAAGCATGTGTACAGGGGCATAAACGCAGCAGTGATAGGATTGGAGAGGTTCGTCAGCAAATGAAGACCCTTTCAAGTCATATTGCATGGTACCCATTCCACGGGTTTCAACTACCCAGGTTTAAGGTATTCTTCCTTCAGCTAAAACATGCATGTGGAACCTAGAGTATGATCAACCATGTGATCGGGAGACGTGTTCAAATATGTCTCAGTTTTGCTCCCCTGGTACTCGGGTGCAACATTCCAGACGCTTTACTAACACTCTCCCCACTTGGAGAGTCAGTCCCTTTAACCTCCTGTTTGGCCCAGTTTGCAATTTCTGTGGAAGATGAACAGGAATAGGGAGAACCAATGAGAGACAAGCGGGAGGTGTCTGGACGGGCAAATTTAACTCTAATTTCCCATCAGGATGAGGAATTAACCAAAGGCTCAGCGTGCCGTGCCCGAACCAGATTAGGGCCTGAAGCCATCCTGCGGGGTTGCGGCCAGCTCACAGGAAAGCGAGTTGAAGAAAGGAGCTCAGGGACACTGTAATTCACAAACCTGCAGAGTTATAAATGACAGCTATCGTCCAAAAATAGACTGAAGTAAGGCTGCCAAGAGGACTTGAAAGCGGGGCAGAATTGCAGGAAACCGATTTCAGGAGGTAGACTGGAATTGCATTGAAAGCATAGGAAAAGAGGCAGAACGTTCACAATGATGCACTTGGCCAAAAAGGGCGTATGCGTTTTTTCCTGAATATATTCAGGAAAAAACGCATACGCCCTTTTTGGCCAACCAAGCAAGCTTGCAAAGGAAATCTGAACTACAATGAAGTCTCACTTCCCCCGGGTCAAAAGGGCCATCTGAAAAAATTGTAAAATCCAGAAAGGCAGGACAGGCCATGGAGAACTGGGAGCCTTGTTATGCTGATGGGCGGGATGTAAATTGCCAACAGACACTTGGGACAAGTGTATGGTGTTTCCTGAAACATCTAAAAAACAAAGCAACAGAGACTAGTGCACTTCCACTTATGGTCCTATAGCTTAGGGAAATTAAAATCAAAAAGACACAGCCACCCCAAAGTTTGGGACGCCTCTGTTTACAAGAACCTCGTTTACCGTACAAGTTCAATATCACAGAAAGTGAAAAATGGATAAAGAACTTTTGGTACTTACGTACAATGCAGTATCACTCAGCAATGAAATCTATGTCATCAGGCCCGTAGCAGCATAATGAGTGGATTCAGGTACGATGATTCTAACTGAAATAAGTCACACAGAAAAAGAAACATCAAAAGTTATCACTAATGCACGGAATGTAAACTTGGCTACACTGGAACTGAATTCCAAAACAGAACAGGGTCTCAAATTTAGAAAACCAACTTATGCTTGCTTAAGGGGAAAGGTGAGTTCGGGTGCTGCATAAAACCAGAGATTGAAATGAGCACAGATAAAGATCCTTAAGCCAAATATGGAACAGACAAGAGCTACTCCTTGCTCAACGAAATGGACTCAACACCCCATATTAAACGCCTAAGAATATACCTGACTAGTAAGTATATTAAAACCTAGGGATTGCTATGTCTCTGAAAGAGAATCAAGCGTGTGTACTGGGGCATAAATGCAGCAGTGATAGGATTGGAGAGGTTCGGTGAGCAAATGAAGACCCTTTGAAGTCATATTGCATGGTACATATTCCACGGGTCTCAACTCTCCAGGTTTAAGGTATTCTTCCTTCAGCTAAAACATGCATGTGGAACCCAGAGTATGATCAACCGTGTGATCGGGAGACGTGTTCAAATATGTCTCAGTTTTCATACCCTGGTACTCGGGTGCAACATTCCAGACGCTTTACTAACACTCTCCCCACTTGGAGAGTCAGCGCCTTTAACCTCCTGTTTGGCACAGTTTGCAATTTCTGCGGAAGATGAACAGGAATAGCGAGAACCAATGAGAGGCTAGCTGGAGGTGTCTGGACGGGCAAATTTAACTCTCATTTCCCACCAGGAAGAGGAAATAACCAAAGGCTCAGTGTGCCGTACCGGAACCAGATTAGGGCCTGAAGCCATCCTGCGGTGTTGCGGCCAGCTCAGAAGAAAGCGAGTTGAAGAAAGGAGCTCAGGGGCACTGTAATTCACAAACCTGCAGAGTTATAAATGACAGCTATCGTCCAAAAATAGACTGAAATAAGGCTGCCAAGAGGACTTGAAAGCGGGGCAGAATTGCAGGAAACCAATTTCAGGAGGTAGACTGGAATTGCATTGAAAGCATAGGAAAAGAGGCAGAACGTCCACAATGATGCACTTGGCCAAAAAGGGCGTATGCGTTTTTTCCTGAATATATTCAGGAAAAAACGCATACGCCCTTTTTGGCCAACCAAGCAAGCTTGCAAAGGAAATCTGCACTACAATGAAGTCTCACTTCCCCCCGGTCAAAAGGGCCATCTGAAAAAAGTGTAAAATCCAGAAAGGCAGGACAGGCCATGGAGAACTGGGAGCCTTGTTATGCTGATGGGCGGGATGTAAATTGCCAACAACCACTCGGGAGAAGTGTATGCTGTTTCCTGAAACATCTAGAACACAAAGCAACAGAACCTAGGGCACTTCCACTTATGGTCCTATAGCTTAGGGAAATTAAAATCAAAAAGACACAGCCACCCCAAAGTTTGGAACAGCTCTGTTTACAAGAACCTCGTCTACAGTACAAGTTCAACATCGCAGAAAGTGAAAAATGGATAAAGAAGTTGTGGTATTTACTTACAAAACAATATCACTCAGCAATGAAATCTGTGTCATCAGGCCCTTAGCAGCACAATGAGTGGATTCAGGTATGATGATTCTAACTGAAATAAGTCACACAGAAAAAGAAACATCATAAGATATCAGTAATACACAGAATGTAAACTTGGCTACACAGGAACTGAATTACAGAACAGAACAGGGTCTCAAATTTAGAAAACCAACTTATGCTTGCTTAAGGGTAAAGGTGAGTTGGGGTGCTGCATAAAACCAGAGATTGAAATGAGCACAGATAAAGTTCCTTAAGCCAAATATGGAAAAGACAAGAGCTACTCCTTGCTCAACGAAATGGACTCAACACCGCATATTAAACGCCTAAGAATGTACCTGACTAGTAAGTATCTTAAAACCTATGGATTGCTATGTCTCCGAAAGAGAATCAAGCATGTGTACAGGGGCATAAACGCAGCAGTGATAGGATTGGAGAGGTTCGTCAGCAAATGAAGACCCTTTGAAGTCATATTGCATGGTACCCATTCCACGGGTTTCAACTACCCAGGTTTAAGGTATTCTTCCTTCAGCTAAAACATGCATGTGGAACCTAGAGTATGATCAACCATGTGATCGGGAGACGTGTTCAAATATGTCTCAGTTTTGCTCCCCTGGTACTCGGGTGCAACATTCCAGACGCTTTACTAACACTCTCCCCACTTGGAGAGTCAGTCCCTTTAACCTCCTGTTTGGCCCAGTTTGCAATTTCTGTGGAAGATGAACAGGAATAGGGAGAACCAATGAGAGACAAGCGGGAGGTGTCTGGACGGGCAAATTTAACTCTAATTTCCCATCAGGATGAGGAATTAACCAAAGGCTCAGCGTGCCGTGCCAAAACCAGATTAGGGCCTGAAGCCATCCTGCGGGGTTGCGGCCAGCTCACAGGAAAGCGAGTTGAAGAAAGGAGCTCAGGGACACTGTAATTCACAAACCTGCAGAGTTATAAATGACAGCTATCGTCCAAAAATATACTGAAGTAAGGCTGCCAAGAGGACTTGAAAGCGGGGCAGAATTGCAGGAAACCGATTTCAGGAGGTAGACTGGAATTGCATTGAAAGCATAGGAAAAGAGGTAGAACGTCCACAATGATGCACTTGGCCAAAAAGGGCGTATGCGTTTTTTCCTGAATATATTCAGGAAAAAATGCATACGCCCTTTTTGGCCAACCAAGCAAGCTTGCAAAGGAAATCTGCAGTACAATGAAGTCTCACTTCCCCCCGGTCAAAAGGGCCATCTGAAAAAAGTGTAAAATCCAGAAAGGCAGGACAGGCCATGGAGAACTGGGAGCCTTGTTATGCTGATGGGCGGGATGTAAATTGCCAACAGCCACTCGGGAGAAGTGTATGGTGTTTCCTGAAACATCTAAAAAACAAAGCAACAGAGCCTAGGGCACTTCCACTTATGGTCCTATAGCTTAGGGAAATTAAAATCAAAAAGACACAGCCACCTCAAAGTTTGGGACGCCTCTGTTTACAAGAACCTCGTTTACCGTACAAATTCAATATCACAGAAAGTGAAAAATGGATAAAGAACTTGTGGTACTTACGTACAATGCAGTATCACTCAGCAATGAAATCTGTGTCATCAGGCCCGTAGCAGCACAATGAGTGGATACAGGTACGATGATTCTAACTGAAATAAGTCACACAGAAAAAGAAACATCATAAGATATCACTAATACACGGAATGTAAACTTGTCTACACAGGAACTGAATTCCAAAACAGAACAGGGTCTCAAATTTAGAAAACCAACTTATGCTTGCTTAAGGGTAAAGGTGAGTTGGGGTGCTGCATAAAACCAGAGATTGAAATGAGCACAGATAAAGTTCCTTAAGCCAAATATGGAATAGACAAGAGCTACTCCTTGTTCAACGAAATGGACTCAACACCCCATATTAAATGCCTAAGAATGTACCTGACAAGTAAGTATCTTAAAACCTATGGATTGCTATGCCTCCAAAAGAGAATCAAGCGTGTGTAAAGGGGCATAAGCGCAGCAGTGATAGGATTGGAGAGGTTCGGTGAGCAAATGAAGACCCTTTGAAGTCATATTGCATGGTACCCATTACACGGGTCTCAACTCTCCAGGTTTAAGGTATTCTTCCTTCAGCTAAAACATGCATGTGGAACCCAGAGTATGATCAACCGTGTGAACGGGAGCCGTGTTCAAATATGTCTCAGTTTTCCTCCCCTGGTACTCGGGTGCAACATTCCAGATGCTTTACTAACACTCTCCCTACTTGGAGAGTCAGTGCCTTTAACCTCCTGTTTGCCCCAGTTTGCAATTTCTGCGGAAGATGAACAGGAATAGCGAGAACCAATGAGAGACTACCTGGAGGTGTCTGAACGGGCAAATTTAACTCTCATTTCCCACCAGGAAGAGGAATTAACCAAAGGCTCAGCGTGCCATGCCAGAACCACATTAGGGCTTGAAGACATCCTGCAGTGTTGCGGCCAGCTCACAAGAAAGCGAGTTGAAGAAAGGAGCTCAGGGGCACTGTAATTCACAAACCTGCAGAGTTATAAATGACAGCTATCGTCCAAAAATATACTGAACTAATGCTGCCAAGAGGACTTGAAAGCAGGGCAGAATTGCAGGAAACCAATTTCAGGAGGTAGACAGGAATTGCATTTCAAGCATAGGAAAAGAGGCAGAACGTCCACAGTGATGCACTTGGCCAAAAAGGGCGTATGCGTTTTTTCGTGAATATATTCAGGAAAACACGCATACGCCCTTTTTGGCCAACCAAGCAAGCTTGCAAAGGAAATCTGCACTACAATGAAGTCTCACTTCCCCCCGGTCAAAAGGGCCATCTGATAAAAGTGTAAAATCCAGAAAGGCAGGACAGGCCATGGAGAACTGGGAGCCTTGTTATGCTGATGGGCGGGATGTAAATTGCCAACAGACACTCGGGAGAAGTGTATGGTGTTTCCTGAAACATCTAAAAAACAAAGCAACAGAGCCTAGTGCACTTCCACTTATGGTCCTACAGCTTAGGGAAATTAAAATCAAAAAGACACAGCCACCCCAAAGTTTGGGACGCCTCTGTTTACAAGAACCTCGTTTACCGTACAAGTTCAATATCACAGAAAGTGAAAAATGGATAAAGAAGTTGTGGTACTCATGTACAATGCAATATCACTCAACAATGAAATCTATGTCACCAGGCTCGTAGCAGCATAATGAGTGGATTCGGGTATGGTGATTCTAACTGAAATAAGTCACACAGAAAAAGAAACATCAAAAAATATCACTAATACATGGAATTTAAACTTGGCTACAGAGGAACTGAATTACAAAACAGAACAGGGTCTCAAATTTAGAAAACCACCTTATGCTTGCTTAAGTGGAAAGGTGAGTTGGGGTGCTGCATAAAACCAGAGATTGAAATGAGCACAGATAAAGTTCCTTAAGCCAAATATGGAATAGACAAGAGCTACTCCTTGCTCAACGAAATGGACTCAACACCCCATATTAAACGCCTAAGAATATACCTGACTAGTAAGTATCTTAAAACCTATGGATTGCTATGTCTCCAAAAGAGAATCAAGCGTGTGTACAAGGGTCATAAACGCAGCAGTGATAGGATTGGAGAGATTCGGTGAGCAAATGAAGACCCTTTGAAGTCATATTGCATGGTACCCATTCCACTGGTCTCTACTCTCCAGGTTTAAGGTATTCTTTCTTCAGCTAAAACATGCATGTGGAACCCAGAGTATGATCAACCGTGTGATCGGGAGACGTGTTCAAATATGTGTCAGTTTTCGTCCCGTGGTACTTCGGTGCAACATTGCAGACGCTTTACTAACACTCTCCCCACTTGGAGAGTCAGTGCCTTTAACCTCCTGTTTGGCCCAGTTTGCAATTTCTGCGGAAATTGTACAGGAATAGGGAGAACCAATGAGAGACAAGCGCGAGGTGTCTGGACGGTCAAATTTAACTCTAATTTCCCACCAGGATGAGGAATTAAACAAAGTCTCAGCGTGCTGAACCGGAACCAGATTAGGGCCTGAAGCCATCCTGCGGTGTTGCGGCCAGGTCACAAGAAAGCGAGTTGAAGAAAGGAGCTCAGGGGCACTGTAATTCACAAACCTGCAGAGTTATAAATGACAGCTATCGTCCAAAAATGTACTGAAGTAAGGCTGCCAAGAGGACTTGAAAGCGGGGCAGAATTGCAGGAAACCGATTTCAGGAGGTAGACTGGAATTGCATTGAAAGCGTAGGAAAAGAGGCAGAACGTCCACAATGATGCACTTGGCCAAAAGGGCGTATGCGTTTTTTCCTGAATATATTCAGGAAAAAACGCATACGCCCTTTTTGGCCAACCAAGCAAGCTTGCAAAGGAAATCTGCACTACAATGAAGTCTCACTTCACCCCGGTCAAAAGGGCCATCAGAATAAAGTGTAAAATCCAGAAAGGCAGGACAGGCCATGGAGAACTGGGAGCCTTCTTATGCTGATGGGCGGGATGTAAATTGCCAACAGACACTGGGGACAAGTGTATGGTGTTTCCTGAAACATCTAAAAAACAAAGCAACAGAGCCTAGGGCACTTCCACTTATGATCCTATAGCTTAGGGAAATTAATATCAAAAAGACACAGCAACCCCAAAGTTTGGGACGCCTCTGTTTACAAGAACCTCGTTTACCGTACAAGTTCAATATCACAGAAAGTGAAAAATGGATAAAGAAGTTGTGGTACTTACGTACAATGCAGTATCACTCAGCAATGAAATCTATGTCATCAGGCCCGTAGCAGCATAATGAGTGGATTCAAGTGCGATGATTCTAACTGAAATAAGTCACACAGAAAAAGAAACATCAAAAGATATCACTAATACACGGAATGTAAACTTGGCTACACTGGAACTGCATTCCAAAACAGAACAGGGTCTCAAATTTAGAAAACCAACTTATGCTTGCTTAAGGGGAAAGGTGAGTTGGGGTGCTGCATAAAACCAGAGATTGAAATGAGCACAGATAAAGTTCCTTAAGCCAAATATGGAACAGACAAGAGCTACTCCTTGCTCAATGAAATGGACTCAACACCCCATATTAAACGCCTAAGAATGTACCTGACTAGTAAGTATCTTAAAACCTAGGGATTGCTATGTCTCCAAAAGAGAATCAAGCGTGTGTAGTGGGGCATAAATGCAGCAGTGATAGGATTGGAGAGGTTCGGTGAGCAAATGAAGACCCTTTGAAGTCATATTGCATGGTACCCATTCCACGGGTCTCAACTCTCCAGGTTTAAGGTATTCTTCCTTCAGCTAAAACATGCATGTGGAACCCAGAGTATGATCAACCGTGTGATCGGGAGATGTGTTCAAATATGTCTCAGTTTTCATACCCTGGTACTCGGGTGCAACATTCCAGACGCTTTACTAACACTCTCCCGACTTGGACAGTCAGTGCCTTTAACCTCCTGTTTGGCCCAGTTTGCAATTTCTGCGGAAGATGAACAGGAGTAGGGAGAACCAATGAGAGACTAGTTGGAGGTGTCTGAAAGGGCAAATTTAACTCTCATTTCCCACTAGGAAGAGGAATTAACCAAAGGCTCAGCGTGCCGTGCCGGAACCAGATTAGGGCCTGAAGCCATCCTGCGGTGTTGCGGCCAGCTCACAAGAAACTGAGTTGAAGAAAGGAGCTCAGTGGCTCTGTAATTCACAAACCTGCAGAGTTATAAATGACAGCTATCGTCCAAAAATAGACTGAAGTAAGGCTGCCAAGAGGACTTGAAAGCGGGGCAGAATTGCAGGAAACCGATTTCAGGAGGTAGACTGGAATTACATTGAAAGCATAGGAAAAGAGGCAGAACGTCCACAATGATGCACTTTGCCAAAAGGGCGTATCCGTTTTTTCCTGAATATATTCAGGAAAAAACGCATATGCCCTTTTTGGCCAACCAAGTAAGCTTGCAAAGGAAATCTGCACTACAATGAAGTCTCACTTCCCCCCGGTCAAAAGGGCCATCAGAATAAAGTGTAAAATCCAGAAAGGCAGGACAGGCCATGGAGAACTGGGAGCCTTGTTATGCTGATGGGCAGGATGTAAATTGCCAACAGACACTCGGGACAAGTGCATGGTGTTTCCTGAAACATCTAAAAAACAAAGCAACAGAGCCTAGGGCACTTCCACTTATGGTTCTATAGCTTAGGGAAATTAATATCAAAAAGACACAGCAACCCCAAAATTTGGGATGGCTCTTTTTACAGGAATCTCTTCTACGGCACAAGTTAAATATCCCAGAGAGCAAATAATGGATAAAGAAGTTGCGGTACTTATGTACAACAGAATACCACTCAGCAATGAAATCTATGTCACCAGGCCCGTACCAGCATAATGAATGGATTGAGGCACGATGATTCTAAGTGAAATAAGTCACACAGAAAAAGAAACATCATAAGGTATCACTAATACACGGAATGTGAACTTGGCTACACATGAACTGAATTACAAAACAGAACAGGGTCTCAAGTTTGGAAAACCAACTTATGCCTGCTTAAGGGGGAAGGTGAGTTGGGGTGCTGCATAAAAGCAGAGTTTGAAATTAGCACAGATACCGTTCCATAAGCCAAATATATTATAGACAAGAGCTACCCCTTGCTCAACGAAATGGATTCAACAATGAGGTATCACCTCACACCTGGTAGAATAGGCATCATTGAAAATCTACAAACAAAAAATGCTGGAAAGTGTGTGGAGAAAAGGAACCCTCTCCCACTATTGTTGGGAATATAAATTGATACAGTCATTATGGAGAACAATATGGAATTTCTTAAGAAACTAACAATAGAATTACCATATGATACAGCAATCCCAGTACTGGACATATACCCAGACAAAACCATAAATCAAAAAGAGTCATTCACCGCAATGTTCATTGCATCACTATTTACAATATCGAGGTAATGGAAGCAACCTAAATGCCCACAGACAGACGAATGCATAAAGCTGTGGTACATATATAAAATGGAATATTACTAAGCCATGAAAAGGAATGAAATTGGGTCATTTGTAGAGACGTCGATGGATCTAGAGACTGTCATACAGAGTGAAGTAAGTCAGAAAGAGAAAAACAAATCTTGTATATTCATGCATATATGTGGAACCTAGAAAAACTGTACAGATTAACCATTTTGCAAGGCATAAATAGAGCAACAGATGTAGACAACAAACGTATGGACAACAAGGGGGGAAAGCTGTTGGGGGGTGGTGGTGGGAGGAGTTGAGAGACTGGGATTGGCATGTATACATTTATATGTATAAAATAGATAACCAATAAGAACCTGCTGTATAAAAATATAAAATAAAATTCAAAATTAAAAAGAAATAAAATTTAAAAAATAAAACAGAAAAAACAATTATTCCCTGCACATACATGTATTTATATGAATAAATTATTCCCATGCTTATATCTGTAAATACAAAAAAGAGGAATAAAATCTACCTTGAACCAAAAACGAAAAAGAGAAAAAAAACACAGAACCCACCAGTTACACAGAGGAAAACCGTATCAGGGCACTTGCTCCAGTTGTAAACAATTCTGAAGTTGGTCAGTGGTGGGGAATCGTCTCCCATTCAGCCAGCAGCCCCCACGCAACAAGCGTCCTCATTGCAAAGCTGGGGCACCGTGCCGAGGCATCTGTGAGTAAACGTGAGCTGAGCCCCAGGCCAGTTGCTGCTGAACTATTCCCACCCGTCCCAGGTAAAACACCTGAATATATACAAGGACTTGAAAGCCTAGAGGAAGGGCCATAGAGCCACACGAGTGACAGCATGCCGGCCGACTTGGTGCCTGCAGGCCAGCCAGGATGGTCCTGGCCCTGGGTGCTCTTCTGGAAGATTTCCATTTCCCTGCCTGAGATACCCGTCCTGTCCCTGCCCCCACTGCTTTTTTCCTTCCTCACCTCTGCCCAGGGAGAAATTCCAGCAGCAGGTATGGGTGACACATCCTCTTCTTTAGCAGGTGGCAGCCTGGCAACTGCTGCAGAAAGTCCAGCAGAGCCCCACTCACACTGGGCCACCCACAAAGCCGTGGCCTCTCACTCCCTCCCACCAGCCCAGCCCCGAGACTGCTGACAGGGCAGAGAAAATGGCGTCAGGCACGGCTGCAGGGGCTCTTGCTGCCTGGAGTGGTATTTATATTGATCTCAACCCAGGCACACCTGGGGAGGGCTGGCCGGCACGGTAAGGCTGCCCAGGTCAGCCAATCATCACCCCTCAGGGGCTCACAGTTGCAGAAAATGGAACTTGCTGAACCGGCCAGGTCCAAGGAACAGGTGTGGGCTCCTGAGAGTCAGGATAGACAAGGGGCTGCAGCTTTGGCTTGTTTTCTAATCATTTTATCTGGCCCATGAGTGGGAGACAACTTCAAGAAAACCCTCTCCTAATGAGAGGAACCCAGGAGTCAGGGAGAGGAGGGGTGGGTGGTGGTTGGAGACAGAGGCCTGGTGCCCCGGGTGCAGTGGAAGTCTCTGGAAGACCAGGTGGAGGGAGGCCTCACGGAGTGATGCCCAGGGTCACAGACCTGTCGCAGCTGCTGTTTGTTAGTTCAAGTCCTGCTCTGAGGTGCTCTGTGTCAGCTCTGAGCGACAGGTGAGCTGGGGGTGCTCTGCAATGAGGGCTATGTGCACGGTTCCTGTGTGCCCAGCCCTGCCACGGTACCTGCAAGGGTAGCTCTGTATCCTGGAGGGGCCTGACCACGAGAGCCCCGTGGGCTGGGGTGGGGGTGGGGTACCTGCCCAGGTGAGCTCCATATTCTGGGATTGGTCTGACCACGAGAGCCCCATGGGCTGCTGGGGACCTGGTAAAGGATGTCAGGACAGTCAGTGAAGCCACCGAGGATATACCTCCAGTTGCTCCTAATTCCTACACCCTGCTGGTCATTCTACCAACCACCAGGACATGGTATTCTGTATTAGTCTTCAATGATGCCTTCTTTTGTATTCCATTAGTCCCAGAGTCACAAGAAATTTTGGCTTGTGAGTGGCAGGACTCAACATACAACTAAAACAATACTTCCGGGCCGTCTGGCCCCAAGGGTGCAAAAATTCCCACACCATCTTTGGGGAAAGCTTAGCTAAAGACCTAAAAGTTCTACCTCTGGAAAAGGAAACCCTCCTTCAATATGCAGACGACATTCTGATCACCAGCCCTACTAAGGAGGCCTCTGAACTACCAAGCCAATAAAGGATAGAAGTTGTCCAAGAAAAAGCTCAAATATCACAGACTGCGGTGACCTGCCTGGGCTTCATTCTCACAGAAGGTCAGAGAAGCCCATCCCAGGAAAGGGAAGAAACCATTTTCAGCCTTACCCCTTTCTAAAACTAGAAGACAGCTTAGGGGTTCCTGGGGAGGCCAGGGTTTGCTGCTTCTGGATCCCTAACTACAGTCTACTAGCTGGGCCTCTATATGAAACACTGAAAGGAAAAGATGATGATCCTTTTGAATAGAATCCAGAAGTGGCCTTTCAAGAATGGAAAGAGCAGTCAATTCAGACCCTTGCCCTGGAACTCCCTAATTTAGCTAAACCCTTTGACCTTTACATTCCCGGTGAAAGGTGAATCGCCATTGGAGAATTAGTGCAAAAACTGGGACCACTTGAAATGGAACAATGCAAGAATGCCATCCAGGTAGGATAAACTACGGTCACTAAGGGGCTTGGCCCACTGCCACATCTGGCCAAGATACTGGCGGTATCTAAAAACCTGGAAATCAGCAGCCCAAAAGGCCACCTCCCTCCTAAGGGAAAAAGACCCCACGTGGTGATCCTAACCACCAACCATGCCCTGAAGTTGCAGGGTTCGCTCCGTGGGCACACTGACCTCGAGTGAGGAGGCCCTCCAACTCCAACATCCAGAGAGATAACCGGGGGCAACAGGGCACCATGACGACTCGTGTGAACATCACTTGACCTGGAGTTTCTCTCATAAAACAACAAGAGTGTGTCCCAAAAGAGTAGACTACTGCTTGCAGGACTTACTGCACCCAGAGGGGAGCTAATAATCTTGGTGGGGGAACAGTATACCACACTGTCACCATAGAAAAGCCTACAGACACCGTGATGATGGTGGCCAATAAGACCGGCTGGACTCCTGTTTACTTCAAAAGGCTGTTGACTCAGTAGCCATCATGGTCCTTGATCACCACTGACCTTGGACTGTCTGGGAGTTGAGCGGGCAGGGCTCTGACACCTGGTGCTGTTTGTACGTTAATTCAGGGGCCTAACTGAAGAAAGCGCAGACTACTGGTCAGAGCATCTAGGCTGGCAGAGACGGTCAGCCTAAGGTGGCCGAACAAATGTGGGGCGGGGTGAAACCGGCCCCCACAGCGTCTCTGCACATCTCTTTCCTGGACCCTTAAAGGTCATTAGAATCTATAACACTTCCAATGCTGGTGCTCAGGTGGACGAGCAGGGAGGCAGGGGTCCTGGGGACAATCAATGTCACCGGGAGGCTGCTGGGGAGAAGCTCTGACCCTCGCCCCAGGGTATGAGGGCTCCCAACTCAGCACTCAGCAGTTACAGAAGAAGGGTCTGCACCCTCAGCACTCCAAGAATGAGGAACGGGACAAAAGGCAGAGGAGGGGTTTGTCCCCAGCAAAGCCCATTAAAAATCCCTGGGAGATAAAAATAGAATCTGGGCAATAAAGTCAAGTCTAACCTTTTTTATCCTTTGTGCTTTGTCTAATTTCACGTGCTCCTAGGGTCCCGCATGCAGAGGTTCCACACCCGGCACTTCAGACCAGATTTCCTAGTGCAGAATGGCTGGGTCGACACCTCAGCTCCTGGGGCCCAGTGCAGACTCCACGATATAGAGCCTGAGCTACAGCCAACCCGGCCCTCGAGAGCTCCGCCGCCTCCCTCCCTCCCACTGACTCTGACAGGATCTCTACACAGCAGCCCAGCCCACAGCCCACGGGGTAGTGCATGCTCTCACCTCTCCATTCTCTGATCAAAATATAAAGTTTCCTTTGCTTGTGAACCAAACTCAGTCTCGATCTGTTGGCCCCAATGACACTGGGCAGGGGGACACTTGTTGGGGTCCACTCTGGAGGATCAGTAACAGAAATTGAGACTATTGTAACCTCAATGAACAGATGTGTGAGCCAAACTGTAGTTAACATAGAACAGTGTATAAGGCTCGGGTAAAATAAGATGTTTTTAACACTTCCATTTGATATTTCCATCACTTTTTATAAGCAAGTTCAGTGAAAAGGTTTGTCTTATTTGTCAGGTCAATATTAGAGAAACGAAGTGATTTCTTTCCAAGGATGTACATTTAATAATCTTGGTTAAACCTTCAATCTTGTTTTAAATGCTTTTCCATTGAAAATGATACCTCTCTTTCAGCTCCCCCATTTCTGAGAAGTATAAAATCTTATAATTTATTATTACCAAAGAGGAAAGGTGGGAGGAGGGATAAATTAACAGTTTGGAATGAACACATACACACTGCTATGTATAAAATAGATCATCAACAAGGAACTACTGTATAGCACAGGGAACTACACTCAACATTTTGCAATAACCTATAAGGGGAAATAATCTGAAAAAGAATAGATATTTTTATTGACATCATCTATCAATGACAGTTAAAGTGTAGCCTAAGGGAAGCTGGTGGTGAGTGCTTCTGACCCTGAAGACTTCAATCATCTAAAGTTTGGACTCTGCCTACTTCCCAAGGCCCTTAATGAACATATGTGTAGCTGTAGCTTAAAAATTTCCCCAGTTTGGGTTTCGGGGAGACACTGATTTTGAAAAAGCCCTGGTGTTCTCCTTACATGAATGGGACTCTTCCTACTGCTAAAACATGTCTGTCACACCCAGAGGACGGTATACCGTCTGATCGGGAAGAGTTTGGAAAAGGCATCTCATCTCCTCATCTCCTGGTGCTCGGGTTCACCCCTCCAGCGTCTTTACTAACAGTCTCCCCACTTGGAGATGTCAGCACTGTCAACATCCTGTTGCGTACAGTTTGGAATTTGTCCAGAGGATGAAGCGGAAGGATGAGGAACAATGAGAGACAAGTCCTAGGTGTTCAGACAGGCACATGTCACTCTAATTTCCAATCAGGAAGATGAATTGACCAAAAGCTAGGGTTGCCCATGGAAACAGTATAGGGCTTGAGGAAATCCCGCTGCTTTGTGGCCAGTTCCCAT
Organism: Stenella coeruleoalba; assembly: GCF_951394435.1. Lineage (NCBI taxonomy): Eukaryota > Metazoa > Chordata > Mammalia > Artiodactyla > Delphinidae > Stenella > Stenella coeruleoalba. The sequence goes on from NW_027646289.1 coordinate 37,878, forward strand.
AAACACGAGTTGAACAATGGAACTCAGGGGCAGTAAAATTCACAAAACTGCAGAGTTGAAAATATCCATCACTGAAAAATGTCTTGAGGAGAGTCAGAGAAAAGGACTTGTAAGCAAGGGAGAATGGCAGGAAAGGGATTTGAGGAGGTAGAAAGGACTCGCCATTAAGCACAAGAAAAGGAGCTGAACATTGCCAACATTGCAGTTGGCCAAAAAGGGTGTATGCGTTCTTTTCTGTATATATTCAAGAAAAGGGCATACACTTTTTTAGCCAACCAAACAGGTGGGCACTGGAAGTCAATACTACAAAAGATATCACTTCGCATCAGTCAGAAGAGCCATCCTCATAAAGCGTAAACAACAGAAATGCAGGACAGGGCAACGAGAAGAGGGAGCCCTGTGAGACTTATAGTGGAAATGTATATTGCCAACGGCCATTCTGGAGAAGTGTATTGTGTTTACTAAAGCATCTAAAAAATGAGCTACAGAGCATAGGGCACTTGCACTCATGGGCGTATATCTTGGGAAAAACAAAAATCGAGAGGACACAGGCACCCCAATGTTTACCCCCTCTCTGTTTAAAAGATCCTCGACTAGGATATAACTTAAATGTCTCTGGAGGGAAAAAATGGATAGAGATGTGGTACTTAGGTAGAGTGGAATATTATTCAGCCTGGAAATCAATGAAATATGGCCAGTTGTAACAACTCCGGAGGAGTTACGTATGATCATTCTAAGTGACAGAATTCAAAAAGAAAAAGACACATATCATAAGATATCACTTAAAGGTGGAATCCAAAATGGCTACACATGAAATAAATTACAAAACAAAAACATAGTCAAATATGTAGAAAACACGCATAAGGCTGCTAAACGGGAAAGGTGGGGAGGGGTGAGGCATCATCCAGGAGGTTGAAATTAGCAAAGATACCATTCCAAATACCAAACTGATAATCAACAAGGCCTACACGGTAGCTAAAAGAACTGCACTCAGCACACTCAAGTCACCGGAAAAGAATATATACGACTGGTAAGAATCTGAAAAAGAATTTATTGATGTCTCTCTGTACGTGAATCAAGTGGATGTACAGCAGCAAGAAACAGAGCTTTGAAAATCAGCTGTAACCAATATAGTAATAAATTGAAAAAAATAAATGACAGAGAGACAGAGAAAACCTCTTACAACTTTTCCTCAGGGACGGTGATGCAACATGGATTGAACACATCTAGACCCACAGCAGGATGAGACATAAGGCTGGAAACTGTTTGCGCTAAGAGAAATGTGAGGTTGGGTGAGGAAATGCACACCCTTTAAAGTAATACTACCTGGTACCCATTCAATGGGTCCCAAATCTGCAGGTTCAAGGGATCTTCCTACAGCTAAAACATGCATGGAAAACCCAGAGGACTGTACACCATGTGATCGGGAGATGTGTCTAAAATGCACCTCATTTATCCTCTCCTGGTGCTCCTGTTCACCATTCCAGCCACGCTACTTAGAATCTCCCCACTTGGAGAATCAGCACATTTAAACTTCTGTTTCACACATTTTGCAAATTGTGAGGAGGATGAACGGGAAGAGGGGGAACCAATGAGAGAAGAGTTGTAGGGGTTTGGACGGGCACATATCACTCTAATTTCCCATTAAGAATAAGAATTAAAGAAAGGCTCAGCCTGCCTCGCCGGAGCCAAAATAGGGCCTGAAGCAATCCTGCGGGTTTGAGGCCAGCTCACAAAAGAGCAACTTAAAAAATGGAGCTCAGGGTCACTGCAATTCACAAACCTGCAGAGTTATAAATGAAAACTAACGTCCAAAAATATGTTGAGGTAAGGCAAAGAAGAGGATCTGAATGCAAGACAGAATTGCAAGAAACAGATTTCAAGAGATAGATTGGACTCGTCTTTAATGCACATGAAAAGCGGCAGAATTTCGACAATGATGCAGTTGGCCCAAAAGGGCGTATGCGTTTTTTCCTGATTATATCCAGGAAAAAACGCATACGCACTTTATGGGCAACAAAGCAAGCAAGCAATGCAAATGTGCACAACAAAGAAGTCTCACTTCCCACCGGTCAAAAGGGCCATCCTAAAAAATTGTAAAAACCAGAAATGCAGGACAGGCCATGGAGAACAGGGAGCCTTTATACGCTGATGGGCAGTGTGTGAACTGCCGAGAGCCACTCTGGAGAAGTGTATGGTGGTTCCTAAATCATCTAAAAAACAGAGCTACAGAGCATAGGACACTTCCAATCATGGGAGTATATCTAGGGAAGTCTAAAAATCAACAAGACACAAGCACACCACAGTTTAGGGCTACTCTGTTTACAAGAACCTCAACTTCAGTACACCTTAAATATCCCAGGAAAGAGAACAATGGATAAAGAAGATGTGGTACTTATGTACAATGGAATATCTCTTCACCATGAAATCAATGTAATAAGGCTAGTAGAAGGATAAAGAGTGGATTTAGGTCCGATAATACTACTTGAAATAAGTCAAACAGAAAAAGAAACATATCATAAGATATCACTTATAGAGGGAGGGTAAATATGGCTGCACAAGAAATGAATTACAGAACAGAACAGTGTCTCACATTTAGAAAACACACTTATGTCAGCTTAAGGGGAAAGGAGAGGTGGGGTGATGCATAAAACCAGAGTTTGAAATTAGCACAGATACCGTTCAATAAACCAAATAGGTATTAGACAAGATCTACACCTTGCTCAATGAACTGGCCTCAACACACCCTATACACCGCAGAGAAATATATCTGAGTAATAAGAATCTTAAAACCCATGTATTGATATATCTCCATAAGGGAATCAAGTGTGTGCAGAGCGGCACAAACACAGCAGTGAAAATGAGCTAAACCCCATTATAGAAATAAATTTTAAAAACAAAACGCTGAAACAATGAAAGAGAGAAAAATTCTTACAAAATTCGCTCAGGGGCTGTGATGCAACCTGGATTGACCACATATAAACCCACAGCTGGATAAGACATAAGGCTGGACACTTGGGGCTGACAGGATTGGTGAGCTTTGGTGAGCAACTGCCGAAAGTTTAATGCAATACTTCATGCTACTCAGTCCAAGGGTCCCAACACTCCAGGTTGAAGGGAATCTTCCTACAGCTAAACCATGCTTGGGAAACCCAGCGACTGGTATACCATATGATCGGGAAAGGTTTCTAAAACGCACCTCATTTTTCCTCTCCTGGGGCTCCGGATCGACATTCCAGCCGCTTTACTAACAACATCCCCACATGGAATCAATGCCTTTAAGTTCTGGTATCGCACAGTCTGCAGTTAGTGCAGAGGATGAATGGGAATAGGGGGAACCAGTGAGAAACTAGCTGTAGCGGTTTCAATGGGCACATGTCACTCTAATATCACATCAGTAAGAAGAATTAACCAAAGGGACAGCAAGGTGCCCCAGAAGAAAAATAGGGCTTCAAGGAATCCTGTGGTTACGGGGCAAGACCACAAAAATAAGAGCTAAAAAATGGAGCTAAGGGCCACTGCAATTCAAAAACCTGCAGAGTTATAAAGGCCAACTATTTTTAAAAAATATATTGAGGTAAGGCTATGAAGAGGCATTGAAAGCAAGGCAGAATTGCAGGAAACCGATTTCAGGAGGTAGACTGGAATTGCACTGAAAACATATGAAGAGAGTCAGAAACTCGACAATGATGCACTTGCCCAAAAAGGGCGTATGTGTTTTTTCCTGAATATATTCAGGAAAAAACGCATACGCACTTTTTGGCCAACCAAGCAAGCTTGCAAAGGAAATTTGCACTACAATGAAGTCTCACTTCCACCTGGTCAAAAGGGCCATCTGAAAAAAGTGTAAAATCCATAAAGGCACGACAGGCCATGGAGAACTGGGAGCCTTCTTATGCTGATGGGCGGGATGTAAATTGCCAACAGCCACTCTGGAGAAGAGTATGGTGTTTCCTGAAACATCTAAAAAACAAAGCAACAGAGCCTAGGGCACTTCCACTTATGGTCCTATAGCTTAGGGAAATTAAAATCAAAAAGACACAGCCACCCCAAAGTTTGGGACGGCTCTGTTTACAAGAACCTCGTTTACGGTACAAGTTCAATATTGCAGAAAGTGAAAAATGGATAAAGAACTTGTGGTACTTACGTACAATGCAACATCACTCAGCAATGAAATCTATGTCATCAGGCCCGTAGCAGCATAATGAGTGGATTCAGGTATGATGATTCGAACTGAAATAAGTCACACAGAAAAGAAACATCATAAGGTATCACTAATACACAGAATGTGAACTTGGCTACACATGAACAGAATTACAAAACAGAACAGTGTCTCAAGTTTAGAAAACCAACTTACGCTTGCTTAACGGGGAAGGTGAGTTGGGGTGCTGCATAAAACCAGAGATTGAAATGAGCACAGATAAAGTTCCTTAAGCCAAATATGGAATAGACAAGAGCTACTCCTTGCTCAACGAAATGGACGCAACACCCCATATTAAACGCCTAAGAATGTACCTGACTAGTAAGTATCTTAAAACCTATGGATTGCTATGTCTCCAAAAGAGAATCAAGCGTGTGTACAGGGGCATAAACGCAGCAGTGATAGGATTGGAGAGGTTCGGTGAGCAAATGAAGACCCTTTGAAGTCATATTGCACGGTACCCATTACACAGGTCTCAACTCTCCAGGTTTAAGGTAATCTTTCTTCAGCTAAAACATGCATGTGGAACCCAGAGTATGATCAACGATGTGAAAGGGAGACGTGTTCAAATATGTCTCAGTTTTCCTCCCCTGGTACTCGGGTGCAACATTCCAGACGCTTTACTAACACTCTCCCCACTTGGAGAGTCAGCGCCTTTAACCTCCTGTTTGGCCCAGTTTGCAATTTCTGCGGAAGATGAACAGGAATAGCGAGAACCAATGAGAGACTAGCTGGAGGTGTCTGGACGGGCAAATTTAACTCTCATTTCCCACCAGGAAGAGGAAATAACCAAAGGCTCAGCGTGCCGTGCCGGAACCAGATTAGGGCCTGAAGCCATCCTGCGGTGTTGCGGCCAGGTCACAAAAAAGCAAGTTGAAGAAAGGAGCTCAGGGGCACTGTAATTCACAAACCTGCAGAGTTATAAATGACAGCTATCGTCCAAAAATAGACTGAAGTAAGGCTGCCAAGAGGACTTGAAAGCGGGGCAGAATTGCAGGAAACCGATTTCAGGAGGTAGACTGGAATTGCATTGAAAGCATAGGAAAAGAGGCAGAACGTCCACAATGATGCACTTGGCCAAAAAGGGCGTATGCGATTTTTCCTGAATATATTCAGGAAAAAACGCATACGCCCTTTTTGGCCAACCAAGCAAGCTTGCAAAGGAAATCTGCACTACAATGAAGTCTCACTTCCCCCCGGTCAAAAGGGCCATCTGAAAAAAGTGTAAAATCCAGAAAGGCAGGACAGGCCATGGAGAACTGGGAGCCTAGTTATGCTGATGGGCGGGATGTAAATTGCCAACAACCACTCGGGAGAAGTGTATGGTGTTTCCTGAAACATCTAAAAAACAAAGCAACAGAACCTAGGGCACTTCCACTTATGGTCCTATAGCTTAGGGAAATTAAAATCAAAAAGACACAGTCACCCCAAAGTTTAGAACGGCTCTGTTTACAAGAACCTCGTTTAGAGTACAAGTTCAACATCGCAGAAAGTGAAAAATGGATAAAGAAGTTGTGGTATTCACTTACAAAGCAATATCACTCAGCAATGAAATCTGTGTCATCAGGCCCTTAGCAGCACAATGAGTGGATTCAGGTATGATGATTGTAACTGAAGAAAGTCACACAGAAAAACAAACATCATAAGATATCAGTAATACACGGAATGTAAACTTGGCTACACAGGAACTGAATTACAGAACAGAACAGGGTCTCAAATTTAGAAAACCAACTTATGCTTGCTTAAGGGTAAAGGTGAGTTGGGGTGCTGCATAAAACCAGAGATTGAAATGAGCACAGATAAAGTTCCTTAAGTCAAATATGGAATAGACAAGAGCTACTCCTTGCTCAACGAAATGGACTCAACACCGCATATTAAACGCCTAAGAATGTACCTGACTAGTAAGTATCTTAAAACCTATGGATTGCTATGTCTCCGAAAGAGAATCAAGCATGTGTACAGGGGCATAAACGCAGCAGTGATAGGATTGGAGAGGTTCGGTGAGCAAATGAAGACCCTTTGAAGTCATATTGCATGGTACCCATTCCACGGGTCTCAACTCTCCAGGTTTAAGGTATTCTTCCTTCAGCTAAAACATGCATGTGGAACCCAAGTATGATCAACCATGTGAACGGGAGACGTGTTCAAATATGTCTCAGTTTTCCTCCCCTGGTACTCGGGTGCAACATTCCAGACGCTTTACTAACACTCTCCCCACTTGGAGAGTCAGCGCCTTTAACCTCCTGTTTGGCCCAGTTTGCAATTTCTGCGGAAGATGAACAGGAATAGCGAGAACCAATGAGAGGCTAGCTGGAGGTGTCTGGACGGGCAAATTTAACTCTCATTTCCCACAAGGAAGAGGAAATAACCAAAGGCTCAGCGTGCCGTACCGGAACCAGATTAGGGCCTGAAGCCATCCTGCGGTGTTGCGGCCAGCTCAAAAGAAAGCGAGTTGAAGAAAGGAGCTCAGGGGCACTGTAATTCACAAACCTGCAGAGTTATAAATGACAGCTATCGTCCAAAAATAGACTGAAGTAAGGCTGCCAAGAGGACTTGAAAGCGGGGCAGAATTGCAGGAAACCGATTTCAGGAGGTAGACTGGAATTGCATTGAAAGCATTGGAAAAGAGGCAGAACGTCCACAATGATGCACTTGGCCAAAAAGGGCGTATGCGTTTTTTCCTGAATATACTCAGGAAAAAACGCATACGCCCTTTTTGGCCAACCAAGCAAGCTTGCAAAGGAAATCTGCACTACAATGAAGTCTCACTTCCCCCCGGTCAAAAGGGCCATCTGAAAAAAGTGTAAAATCCAGAAAGGCAGGACAGGCCATGGAGAACTGGGAGCCTTGTTATGCTGATGGGCGGGATGTAAATTGCCAACAGACACTTGGGAGAAGTGTATGGTGTTTCCTGAAACATCTAAAAAACAAAGCAACAGAGCCTAGGGCACTGCCACTTATGGTCCTATAGCTTAGGGAAATTAAAATCAAAAAGACACAGCCACCCCAAAGTTTGGGACGCCTCTGTTTACAAGAACCTCGTTTACAGTACAAGTTCAACATCGCAGAAAGTGAAAAATGGATAAAGAAGTTGTGGTATTCACTTACAAAGCAATATCACTCAGCAATGAAATCTGTGTCATCAGGCCCTTAGCAGCACAATGAGTGGATTCAGGTATGATGATTCTAACTGAAGTAAGTCACACAGAAAAAGAAACATCATAAGATATCAGTAATACACGGAATGTAAACTTGGCTACACAGGAACTGAATTACAGAACAGAATAGGGTCTCAAATTTAGAAAAACAACTTATGCTTGCTTAAGGGTAAAGGTGAGTTGGGGTGCTGCATAAAACCAGAGATTGAAATGAGCACAGATAAAGTTCCTTAAGTCAAATATGGAATAGACAAGAGCTACTCCTTGCTCAACGAAATGGACTCAACACCGCATATTAAACGCCGAAGAATGTACCTGACTAGTAAGTATCGTAAAACCTATGGATTGCTATGTCTCCGAAAGAGAATCAAGCATGTGTACAGGGGCATAAATGCAGCAGTGATAGGATTGGAGAGGTTCGGTGAGCAAATGAAGACCCTTTGAAGTCATATTGCATGGTACCCATTCCACGGGTCTCAACTCTCCAGGTTTAAGGTATTCTTCCTTCAGCTAAAACATGCATGTGGAACCCAAGTATGATCAACCATGTGAACGGGAGACGTGTTCAAATATGTCTCAGTTTTCCTCCCCTGGTACTCGGGTGCAACATTCCAGACGCTTTACTAACACTCTCCCCACTTGGAGAGTCAGCGCCTTTAACCTCCTGTTTGTCCCAGTTTGCAATTTCTGCGGAAGATGAACAGGAATAGCGAGAACCAATGAGAGACTAGCTGGAGGTGTCTGGACGGCCAAATTTAACTCTCATTTCCCACCAGGAAGAGGAAATAACCAAAGGCTCAGCGTGCCGTGCCGGAACCAGATTAGGGCCTGAAGCCATCCTGCGGTGTTGCGGCCAGGTCACAAGAAAGCGAGTTGAAGAAAGGAGCTCAGGGGCACTGTAATTCACAAACCTGCAGAGTTATAAATGACAGCTATCGTCCAAAAATAGACTGAAGTAAGGCTGCCAAGAGGACTTGAAAGCGGGGCAGAATTGCAGGAAACCGATTTCAGGAGGTAGACTGGAATTGCATTGAAAGCATAGGAAAAGAGGCAGAACGTCCACAATGATGCACTTGGCCACAAAGGGCGTATGCGTTTTTTCCTGAATATATTCAGGAAAAAACGCATACGCCCTTTTTGGCCAACCAAGCAAGCTTGCAAAGGAAATCTGCACTACAATGAAGTCTCACTTCCCCCCGGTCAAAAGGGCCATCTGAAAAAAGTGTAAAATCCAGAAAGGCAGGACAGGCCATGGAGAACTGGGAGCCTTGTTATGCTGATGGGCGGGATGTAAATTGCCAACAGACACTTGGGAGAAGTGTATGGTGTTTCCTGAAACATCTAAAAAACAATGCAACAGAGCCTAGGGCACTGCCACTTATGGTCCTATAGCTTAGGGAAATTAAAATCAAAAAGACACAGCCACCCCAAAGTTTGGGACGCCTCTGTTTACAAGAACCTCGTTTACAGTACAAGTTCAACATCGCAGAAAGTGAAAAATGGATAAAGAAGTTGTGGTATTTACTTACAAAGCAATATCACTCAGCAATGAAATCTATGTCATCAGGCCCTTAGCATCACAATGAGTGGATTCAGGTATGATGATTCTAACTGAAATAAGTCACACAGAAAAAGAAACATCATAAGATATCAGTAATACACGGAATGTAAACTTGGCTATACAGGAACTGAATTACAGAACAGAACAGGGTCTCAAATTTAGAAAACCAACTTATGCTTGCTTAAGGGTAAAGGTGAGTTGGGGTGCTGCATAAAACCAGAGATTGAAATGAGCACAGATAAAGTTCCTTAAGTCAAATATGGAATAGACAAGAGTTACTCCTTGCTCAACGAAATGGACTCAACACCGCATATTAAACGCCTAAGAATGTACCTGACTAGTAAGTATCGTAAAACCTATGGATTGCTATGTCTCCAAAAGAGAATCAAGCATGTGTACAGGGGCATAAACGCAGCAGTGATAGGATTGGAGAGGTTCGGTGAGCAAATGAAGACCCTTTGAAGTCATATTGCATGGTACCCATTACACGGGTCTCAACTCTCCAGGTTTATGGTATTCTTCCTTCAGCTAAAACATGCATGTGGAACCCAAGTATGATCAACCATGTGAACGGGAGACGTGTTCAAATATGTCTCAGTTTTCCTCCCCTGGTACTCGGGTGCAACATTCCAGACGCTTTACTAACACTCTCCCCACTTGGAGAGTCAGTCCCTTTAACCTCCTGTTTGGCCCAGTTTGCAATTTCTGCGGAAGATGAACAGGAATAGCGAGAACCAATGAGAGGCTAGCTGGAGGTGTCTGGACGGGCAAATTTAACTCTCATTTCCCACCAGGAAGAGGAATTAACCAAAGGCTCAGCATGCTGGGCCGGAACCAGATTAGGGCCTGAAGCCATCCTGCGGTGTTGCGGCCAGGTCACAAGAAAGCGAGTTGAAGAAAGGAGCTCAGGGGCACTGTAATTCACAAACCTGCAGAGTTATAAATGACAGCTATCGTCCAAAAATATACTGAAGTAAGGCTGCCAAGAGGACTTGAAAGCGGGGCAGAATAGCAGGAAACCGATTTCAGGAGGTAGACTGGAATTGCATTGAAAGCATAGGAAAAGAGGCAGAACGTCCACAATGATGCACTTGGCCAAAAAGGGCGTATGCGTTTTTTCCTGAATATATTCAGGAAAAAACGCATACGCCCTTTTTGGCCAACCAAGCAAGCTTGCAAAGGAAATCTGCACTACAATGAAGTCTCACTTCCCCCCGGTCAAAAGGGCCATCTGAAAAAAGTGTAAAATCCAGAAAGGCAGGACAGGCCATGGAGAACTGGGAGCCTTGTTATGCTGATGGGCGGGATGTAAATTGCCAACAGACACTCGGGAGAAGTGTATGGTGTTTCCTGAAACATCTAAAAAACAATGCAACAGAGCCTAGGGCACTTCCACTTATGGTCCTATAGCTTAGGGAAATTAAAATCAAAAAGACACAGCCACCCCAAAGTTTGGAACGGCTCTGTTTACAAGAACCTCGTTTACAGTACAAGTTCAACATCGCAGAAAGTGAAAAATGGATAAAGAAGTTGTGGTATTCACTTACAAAGCAATATCACTCAGCAATGAAATCTATGTCATCAGGCCCTTAGCAGCACAATGAGTGGATTCAGGTATGATGATTCTAACTGAAATAAGTCACACAGAAAAAGAAACATCATAAGATATCAGTAATACACGGAACGTAAACTTGGCTATACAGGAACTGAATTACAGAACAGAACAGGGTCTCAAATTTAGAAAACCAACTTATGCTTGCTTAAGGGTAAAGGTGAGTTGGGGTGCTGCATAAAACCAGACATTGAAATCAGCACAGATAAAGTTCCTTAAGTCAAATATGGAATAGACAAGAGCTACTCCTTGCTCAACGAAATGGACTCAACACCGCATATTAAACGCCTAAGAATGTACCTGACTAGTAAGTATCGTACAACCTATGGATTGCTATGTCTCCAAAAGAGAATCAAGCATGTGTACAGGGGCATAAACGCAGCAGTGATAGGATTGGAGAGGTTCGGTGAGCAAATGAAGACCCTTTGAAGTCATATTGCATGGTACCCATTACACGGGTCTCAACTCTCCAGGTTTATGGTATTCTTCCTTCAGCTAAAACATGCATGTGGAACCCAAGTATGATCAACCATGTGAACGGGAGACGTGTTCAAATATGTCTCAGTTTTCCTCCCCTGGTACTCGGGTGCAACATTCCAGACGCTTTACTAACACTCTCCCCACTTGGAGAGTCAGCGCCTTTAACCTCCTGTTTGGCCCAGTTTGCAATTTCTGCGGAAGATGAACAGGAATAGCGAGAACTAATGAGAGGCTAGCTGGAGGTGTCTGGACGGGCAAATTTAACTCTCATTTCCCACCAGGAAGAGGAAATAACCAAAGGCTCAGCGTGCCGTACCGGAACCAGATTAGGGCCTGAAGCCATCCTGCGGTGTTGCGGCCAGCTCAAAAGAAAGCGAGTTGAAGAAAGGAGCTCACGGGCACTGTAATTCACAAACCTGCAGAGTTATAAATGACAGCTATCGTCCAAAAATAGAATGAAGTAAGGCTGCCAAGAGGACTTGAAAGCGGGGCAGAATTGCAGGAAACCGATTTCAGGAGGTAGACTGGAATTGCATTGAAAGCATAGGAAAAGAGGCAGAACGGCCACAATGATGCACTTGGCCAAAAAGGGCGTATGCGTTTTTTCCTGAATATATTCAGGAAAAAACGCATACGCCCTTTTTGGCCAACCAAGCAAGCTTGCAAAGGAAATCTGCACTACAATGAAGTCTCACTTCCCCCCAGTCAAAAGGGCCATCTGAAAAAAGTGTAAAATCCAGAAAGGCAGGACAGGCCATGGAGAACTGGGAGCCTTGTTATGCTGATGGGTGGGATGTAAATTGCCAACAGACACTTGGGAGAAGTGTATGGTGTTTCCTGAAGCATCTAAAAAACAAAGCAACAGAACCTAGGGCACTTCCACTTATGGTCCTATAGCTTAGGGAAATTAAAATCAAAAAGACACAGCCACCCCAAAGTTTGGAACGGCTCTGTTTACAAGAACCTCGTTTACAGTACAAGTTCAACATCGCAGAAAGTGAAAAATGGATAAAGAAGTTGTGGTATTTACTTACAAAGCAATATCACTCAGCAATGAAATCTATGTCATCAGGCCCTTAGCAGCACAATGAGTGGATTCAGGTATGATGATTCTAACTGAAGTAAGTCACACAGAAAAAGAAACATCATAAGATATCAGTAATACACGGAATGTAAACTTGGCTACACAAGAACTGAATTACAGAACAGAACAGGGTCTCAAATTTAGAAAAACAACTTATGCTTGGTAAAGGTGAGTTGGGGTGCTGCATAAAACCAGAGATTGAAATGAGCACAGATAAAGTTCCTTAAGCCAAATATGGAATAGACAAGAGCTACTCCTTGCTCAACGAAATGGACTCAACACCGCATATTAAACGCCTAAGAATGTACCTGACTTGTAAGTATCTTAAAACCTATGGATTGCTATGTCTCCGAAAGAGAATCAAGCATGTGTACAGGGGCATAAACGCAGCAGTGATAGGATTGGAGAGGTTCGGTGAGCAAATGAAGACCCTTTGAAGTCATATTGCATGGTACCCATTCCACGGGTTTCAACTACCCAGGTTTAAGGTATTCTTCCTTCAGCTAAAACATGCATGTGGAACCTAGAGTATGATCAACCATGTGATCGGGAGACGTGTTCAAATATGTCTCAGTTTTCCTCCCCTGGTACTCGGGTGCAACATTCCAGACGCTTTACTAACACTCTCCCCACTTGGAGAGTCAGTCCCTTTAACCTCCTGTTTGGCCCAGTTTGCAATTTCTGCGGAAGATGAACAGGAATAGCGAGAACCAATGAGAGGCTAGCTGGAGGTGTCTGGACGGGCAAATTTAACTCTCATTTCCCACCAGGAAGAGGAATTAACCAAAGGCTCAGCATGCTGGGCCGGAACCAGATTAGGGCCTGAAGCCATCCTGCGGTGTTGCGGCCAGGTCACAAGAAAGCGAGTTGAAGAAAGGAGCTCAGGGGCACTGTAATTCACAAACCTGCAGAGTTATAAATGACAGCTATCGTCCAAAAATAGACTGAAGTAAGGCTGCCAAGAGGACTTGAAAGCGGGGCAGAATAGCAGGAAACCGATTTCAGGAGGTAGACTGGAATTGCATTGAAAGCATAGGAAAAGAGGCAGAACGTCCACAATGATGCACTTGGCCAAAAAGGGCGTATGCGTTTTTTCCTGAATATATTCAGGAAAAAACGCATACGCCCTTTTTGGCCAACCAAGCAAGCTTGCAAAGGAAATCTGCACTACAATGAAGTCTCACTTCCCCCCGGTCAAAAGGGCCATCTGAAAAAAGTGTAAAATCCAGAAAGGCAGGACAGGCCATGGAGAACTGGGAGCCTTGTTATGCTGATGGGCGGGATGTAAATTGCCAACAGACACTCGGGAGAAGTGTATGGTGTTTCCTGAAACATCTAAAAAACAATGCAACAGAGCCTAGGGCACTTCCACTTATGGTCCTATAGCTTAGGGAAATTAAAATCAAAAAGACACAGCCACCCCAAAGTTTGGAACGGCTCTGTTTACAAGAACCTCGTTTACAGTACAAGTTCAACATCGCAGAAAGTGAAAAATGGATAAAGAAGTTGTGGTATTCACTTACAAAGCAATATCACTCAGCAATGAAATCTATGTCATCAGGCCCTTAGCAGCACAATGAGTCGATTCAGGTATGATGATTCTAACTGAAATAAGTCACACAGAAAAAGAAACATCATAAGATATCAGTAATACACGGAATGTAAACTAGGCTATACAGGAACTGAATTACAGAACAGAACAGGGTCTCAAATTTAGAAAACCAACTTATGCTTGCTTAAGGGTAAAGGTGAGTTGGGGTGCTGCATAAAACCAGAGATTGAAATGAGCACAGATAAAGTTCCTTAAGTCAAATATGGAATAGACAAGAGCTACTCCTTGCTCAACGAAATGGACTCAACACCGCATATTAAACGCCTAAGAATGTACCTGACTAGTAAGTATCGTAAAACCTATGGATTGCTATGTCTCCAAAAGAGAATCAAGCATGTGTACAGGGGCATAAACGCAGCAGTGATAGGATTGGAGAGGTTCGGTGAGCAAATGAAGACCCTTTGAAGTCATATTGCATGGTACCCATTACACGGGTCTCAACTCTCCAGGTTTATGGTATTCTTCCTTCAGCTAAAACATGCATGTGGAACCCAAGTATGATCAACCATGTGAACGGGAGACGTGTTCAAATATGTCTCAGTTTTCCTCCCCTGGTACTCGGGTGCAACATTCCAGACGCTTTACTAACACTCTCCCCACTTGGAGAGTCAGCGCCTTTAACCTCCTGTTTGGCCCAGTTTGCAATTTCTGCGGAAGATGAACAGGAATAGCGAGAACCAATGAGAGGCTAGCTGGAGGTGTCTGGACGGGCAAATTTAACTCTCATTTCCCACCAGGAAGAGGAAATAACCAAAGGCTCAGCGTGCCGTGCCGGAACCAGATTAGGGCCTGAAGCCATCCTGCGGTGTTGCGGCCAGGTCACAAGAAAGCGAGTTGAAGAAAGGAGCTCAGGGGCACTGTAATTCACAAACCTGCAGAGTTATAAATGACAGCTATCGTCCAAAAATAGACTGAAGTAAGGCTGCCAAGAGGACTTGAAAGCGGGGCAGAATTGCAGGAAACCGATTTCAGGAGGTAGACTGGAATTGCATTGAAAGCATAGGAAAAGAGGCAGAACGTCCACAATGATGCACTTGGCCAAAAAGGGCGTATGCGTTTTTTCCTGAATATATTCAGGAAAAAACGCATACGCCCTTTTTGGCCAACCAAGCAAGCTTGCAAAGGAAATCTGCACTACAATGAAGTCTCACTTCCCCCCGGTCAAAAGGGCCATCTGAAAAAGTGTAAAATCAAAAAAGGCAGGACAGGCCATGGAGAACTGGGAGCCTTGTTATGCTGATGGGCGGGATGTAAATTGCCAACAACCACTCGGGAGAAGTGTATGGTGTTTCCTGAAACATCTAAAAAACAAAGCAACAGAACCTAGGGCACTGCCACTTATGGTCCTATAGCTTAGGGAAATTAAAATCAAAAAGACACAGCCACTCCAAGGTTTGGAACGGCTCTGTTTACAAGAACCTCGTTTACAGTACAAGTTCAACATCGCAGAAAGTGAAAAATGGATAAAGAAGTTGTGGTATTTACTTACAAAGCAATATCACTCAGCAATGAAATCTGTGTCATCAGGCCCTTAGCAGCACAATGAGTGGATTCAGGTATGATGATTCTAACTGAAGTAAGTCACACAGAAAAAGAAACATCATAAGATATCAGTAATACACGGAATGTAAACTTGGCTACACAGGAACTGAATTACAGAACAGAACAGGGTCTCAAATTTAGAAAACCAACTATGCTTGCTTAAGGGTAAAGGTGAGTTGGGGTGCTGCATAAAACCAGAGATTGAAATGAGCACAGATAAAGTTCCTTAAGTCAAATATGGAATAGACAAGAGCTACTCCTTGCTCAACGAAATGGACTCAACACCGCATATTAAACGCCTAAGAATGTGCCTGACTAGTAAGTATCTTAAAACCTATGGATTGCTATGTCTCCGAAAGAGAATCAAGCATGTGTACAGGGGCATAAACGCAGCAGTGATAGGATTGGACAGGTTCAGTGAGCAAATGAAGACCCTTTGAAGTCATATTGCATGGTACCCATTCCACGGGTTTCAATTACCCAGGTTTTAGGTATTCTTCCTTCAGCTAAAACATGCATGTGGAACCCAGAGTATGATCAACCATGTGATCGGGAGAGGTGTTCAAATATGTCTCAGTTTTCCTCCCTTGGTACTCGGGTGGAACATTCCAGACGCTTTACTAACACTCTCCCCACTTGGAGAGTCAGCGCCTTTAACCTCCTGTTTGGCACAGTTTGCAATTTCTGCGGAAGATGAACAGGAATAGCGAGAACCAATGAGAGGCTAGCTGGAGGTGTCTGGACGGGCAAATTTAACTCTCATTTCCCAACAGGAAGAGGAAATAACCAAAGGCTCAGCGTGCCGTGCCGGAACCAGATTAGGGCCTGAAGCCATCCTGCGGTGTTGCGGCCAGGTCACAAGAAAGCGAGTTGAAGAAAGGAGCTCAGGGGCACTGTAATTCACAAACCTGCAGAGTTATAAATGACAGCTATCGTCCAAAAATAGACTGAAGTAAGGCTGCCAAGAGGACTTGAAAGCGGGGCAGAATTGCAGGAAACCGATTTCAGGAGGTAGACTGGAATTGCATTGAAAGCATAGGAAAAGAGGCAGAACGTCCACAATGATGCACTTGGCCAAAAAGGGCGTATGCGTTTTTTCCTGAATATATTCAGGAAAAAACGCATACGCCCTTTTTGGCCAACCAAGCAAGCTTGCAAAGAAAATCTGCACTACAATGAAGTCTCACTTCCCCCCGGTCAAAAGGGCCATCTGAAAAAAGTGTAAAATCCAGAAAGTCAGGACAGGTCATGGAGAACTCGGAGCCTTGTTATGCTGATGGGCGGGATGTAAATTGCCAACAACCACTCGGGAGAAGTGTATGGTGTTTCCTGAAACATCTAAAAAACAAAGCAACAGAACCTAGGGCACTTCCACTTATGGTCCTATAGCTTAAGGAAATTAAAATCAAAAAGACACAGCCACCCCAAAGTTTGGAACGGCTCTGTTTACAAGAACCTCGTTTACAGTACAAGTTCAACATCGCAGAAAGTGAAAAATGGAAAGAAGTTGTGGTATTTACTTACAAAGCAATATCACTCAGCAATGAAATCTGTGTCATCAGGCCCTTAGCAGCACAATGAGTGGATTCAGGTATGATGATTCTAACTGAAGTAAGTCACACAGAAAAAGAAACATCATAAGATATCAGTAATACACGGAATGTAAACTTGGCTACACAGGAACTGAATTACAGAATAGAACAGGGTCTCAAATTTAGAAAACCAACTTATGCTTGCTTAAGGGTAAAGGTGAGTTGGGGTGCTGCATAAAACCAGAGATTGAAATGAGCACAGATAAAGTTCCTTAAGTCAAATATGGAATAGACAAGAGCTACTCCTTGCTCAACGAAATGGACTCAACACCGCATATTAAACGCCTAAGAATGTACCTGACTAGTAAGTATCGTAAAACCTATGGATTGCTATGTCTCCAAAAGAGAATCAAGCATGTGTACAGGGGCATAAATGCAGCAGTGATAGGATTGGAGAGGTTCGGTGAGCAAATGAAGACCCTTTGAAGTCATATTGCATGGTACCCATTACACGGGTCTCAACTCTCCAGGTTTATGGTATTCTTCCTTCAGCTAAAACATGCATGTGGAACCCAAGTATGATCAACTATGTGAACGGGAGACGTGTTCAAATATGTCTCAGTTTTCCTCCCCTGGTACTCGGGTGCAACATTCCAGACGCTTTACTAACACTCTCCCCACTTGGAGAGTCAGCGCCTTTAACCTCCTGTTTGGCCCACTTTGCAATTTCTGCGGAAGATGAACAGGAATAGCGAGAACCAATGAGAGGCTAGCTGGAGGTGTCTGGACGGGCAAATTTAACTCTCATTTCCCACCAGGAAGAGGAAATAACCAAAGGCTCAGCGTGCCGTGCCGGAACCAGATTAGGGCCTGAAGCCATCCTGCGGTGTTGCGGCCAGGTCACAAGAAAGCGATTTGAAGAAAGGAGCTCAGGGGCACTGTAATTCACAAACCTGCACAGTTATAAATGACAGCTATCGTCCAAAAATAGACTGAAGTAAGGCTGCCAAGAGGACTTGAAAGCGGGGCAGAATTGCAGGAAACCGATTTCAGGAGGTAGACTGGAATTGCATTGAAAGCATAGGAAAAGAGGCAGAACGGCCACAATGATGCACTTGGCCAAACAGGGCGTATGCGTTTTTTCCTGAATATATTCAGGAAAAAACGCATACGCACTTTTTGGCCAACCAAGCAAGCTTGCAAAGGAAATCTGCACTACAATGAAGTCTCACTTCCCCCCGGTCAAAAGGGCCATCTGAAAAAAGTGTAAAATCCAGAAAGGCAGGACAGGCCATGGAGAACTGGGAGCCTTGTTATGCTGATGGGCGGGATGTAAATTGCCAACAGACACTCGGGAGAAGTGTATGGTGTTTCCTGAAACATCTAAAAAACAAAGCAACAGAACCTAGGGCACTTCCACTTATGGTCCTATAGCTTAGGGAAATTAAAATCAAAAAGACACAGCCACCCCAAAGTTTGGCACGGCTCTGTTTACAAGAACCTCGTTTACAGTACAAGTTCAACATCGCAGAAAGTGAAAAATGGATAAAGAAGTTGTGGTATTAACTTACAAAGCAATATCACTCAGCAATGAAATCTATGTCATCAGGCCCTTAGCAGCACAATGAGTGGATTCAGGTATGATGATTCTAACTGAAGTAAGTCACACAGAAAAAGAAACATCATAAGATATCAGTAATACACGGAATGTAAACTTGGCTACAGAGGAACTGAATTACAGAACAGAACAGGGTCTCAAATTTAGAAAACCAACTATGCTTGCTTAAGGGTAAAGGTGAGTTGGGGTGCTGCATAAAACCAGAGATTGAAATGAGCACAGATAAAGTTCCTTAAGTCAAATATGGAATAGACAAGAGCTACTCCTTGCTCAACGAAATGGACTCAACACCGCATATTAAACGCCTAAGAATGTGCCTGACTAGTAAGTATCTTAAAACCTATGGATTGCTATGTCTCCGAAAGAGAATCAAGCATGTGTACAGGGGCATAAACGCAGCAGTGATAGGATTGGACAGGTTCAGTGAGCAAATGAAGACCCTTTGAAGTCATATTGCATGGTACCCATTCCACGGGTTTCAATTACCCAGGTTTTAGGTATTCTTCCTTCAGCTAAAACATGCATGTGGAACCCAGAGTATGATCAACCATGTGATCGGGAGAGGTGTTCAAATATGTCTCAGTTTTCCTCCCTTGGTACTCGGGTGGAACATTCCAGACGCTTTACTAACACTCTCCCCACTTGGAGAGTCAGCGCCTTTAACCTCCTGTTTGGCACAGTTTGCAATTTCTGCGGAAGATGAACAGGAATAGCGAGAACCAATGAGAGGCTAGCTGGAGGTGTCTGGACGGGCAAATTTAACTCTCATTTCCCAACAGGAAGAGGAAATAACCAAAGGCTCAGCGTGCCGTTCCGGAACCAGATTAGGGCCTGAAGCCATCCTGCGGTGTTGCGGCCAGGTCACAAGAAAGCAAGTTGAAGAAAGGAGCTCAGGGGCACTGTAATTCACAAACCTGCAGAGTTATAAATGACAGCTATCGTCCAAAAATAGACTGAAGTAAGGCTGCCAAGAGGACTTGAAAGCGGGGCAGAATTGCAGGAAACCGATTTCAGGAGGTAGACTGGAATTGCATTGAAAGCATAGGAAAAGAGGCAGAACGTCCACAATGATGCACTTGGCCAAAAAGGGCGTATGCGTTTTTTCCTGAATATATTCAGGAAAAAACGCATACGCCCTTTTTGGCCAACCAAGCAAGCTTGCAAAGGAAATCTGCACTACAATGAAGTCTCACTTCCCGCCGGTCAAAAGGGCCATCTGAAAAAAGTGTAAAATCCAGAAAGGCAGGACAGGTCATGGAGAACTCGGAGCCTTGTTATGCTGATGGGCGGGATGTAAATTGCCAACAACCACTCGGGAGAAGTGTATGGTGTTTCCTGAAACATCTAAAAAACAAAGCAACAGAACCTAGGGCACTTCCACTTATGGTCCTATAGCTTAGGGAAATTAAAATCAAAAAGACACAGCCACCCCAAAGTTTGGAACGGCTCTGTTTACAAGAACCTCGTTTACAGTACAAGTTCAACATCGCAGAAAGTGAAAAATGGAAAGAAGTTGTGGTATTTACTTACAAAGCAATATCACTCAGCAATGAAATCTGTGTCATCAGGCCCTTAGCAGCACAATGAGTGGATTCAGGTATGATGATTCTAACTGAAGTAAGTCACACAGAAAAAGAAACATCATAAGATATCAGTAATACACGGAATGTAAACTTGGCTACACAGGAACTGAATTACAGAATAGAACAGGGTCTCAAATTTAGAAAACCAACTTATGCTTGCTTAAGGGTAAAGGTGAGTTGGGGTGCTGCATAAAACCAGAGATTGAAATGAGCACAGATAAAGTTCCTTAAGTCAAATATGGAATAGACAAGAGCTACTCCTTGCTCAACGAAATGGACTCAACACCGCATATTAAACGCCTAAGAATGTACCTGACTAGTAAGTATCTTAAAACCTATGGATTGCTATGTCTCCGAAAGAGAATCAAGCATGTGTACAGGGGCATAAATGCAGCAGTGATAGGATTGGAGAGGTTCGGTGAGCAAATGAAGACCCTTTGAAGTCATATTGCATGGTACCCATTCCACGGGTCTCAACTCTCCAGGTTTAAGGTATTCTTCCTTCAGCTAAAACATGCATGTGGAACCCAAGTATGATCAACCATGTGAACGGGAGACGTGTTCAAATATGTCTCAGTTTTCCTCCCCTGGTACTCGGGTGCAACATTCCAGACACTTTACTAACACTCTCCCCAGTTAGAGAGTCAGCGCCTTTAACCTCCGGTTTGGCCCACTTTGCAATTTCTGCGGAAGATGAACAGGAATAGCGAGAACCAATGAGAGGCTAGCTGGAGGTGTCTGGACGGGCAAATTTAACTCTCATTTCCCACCAGGAAGAGGAAATAACCAAAGGCTCAGCGTGCCGTACCGGAACCAGATTAGGGCCTGAAGCCATCCTGCGGTGTTGCGGCCAGCTCAAAAGAAAGCGAGTTGAAGAAAGGAGCTCAGGGGCACTGTAATTCACAAACCTGCAGAGTTATAAATGACAGCTATCGTCCAAAAATAGACTGAAGTAAGGCTGCCAAGAGGACTTGAAAGCGGGGCAGAATTGCAGGAAACCGATTTCAGGAGGTAGACTGGAATTGCATTGAAAGCATAGGAAAAGAGGCAGAACGGCCACAATGATGCACTTGGCCAAAAAGGGCGTATGCGTTTTTTCCTGAATATATTCAGGAAAAAACGCATACGCACTTTTTGGCCAACCAAGCAAGCTTGCAAAGGAAATCTGCACTACAATGAAGTCTCACTTCCCCCCGGTCAAAAGGGCCATCTGAAAAAAGTGTAAAATCCAGAAAGGCAGGACAGGCCATGGAGAACTGGGAGCCTTGTTATGCTGATGGGCGGGATGTAAATTGCCAACAGACACTCGGGAGAAGTGTATGGTGTTTCCTGAAACATCTAAAAAACAAAGCAACAGAACCTAGGGCACTTCCACTTATGGTCCTATAGCTTAGGGAAATTAAAATCAAAAAGACACAGCCACCCCAAAGTTTGGCACGGCTCTGTTTACAAGAACCTCGTTTACAGTACAAGTTCAACATCGCAGAAAGTGAAAAATGGATAAAGAAGTTGTGGTATTAACTTACAAAGCAATATCACTCAGCAATGAAATCTATGTCATCAGGCCCTTAGCAGCACAATGAGTGGATTCAGGTATGATGATTCTAACTGAAGTAAGTCACACAGAAAAAGAAACATCATAAGATATCAGTAATACACGGAATGTAAACTTGGCTACACAGGAACTGAATTACAGAACAGAACAGGGTCTCAAATTTAGAAAAACAACTTATGCTTGCTTAAGGGTAAAGGTGAGTTGGGGTGCTGCATAAAACCAGAGATTGAAATGAGCACAGATAAAGTTCCTTAAGCCAAATATGGAATAGACAAGAGCTACTCCTTGCTCAACGAAATGGACTCAACACCGCATATTAAACGCCTAAGAATGTACCTGACTTGTAAGTATCTTAAAACCTATGGATTGCTATGTCTCCGAAAGAGAATCAAGCATGTGTACAGGGGCATAAACGCAGCAGTGATAGGATTGGAGAGGTTCGGTGAGCAAATGAAGACCCTTTGAAGTCATATTGCATGGTACCCATTACACGGGTTTCAACTACCCAGGTTTAAGGTATTCTTCCTTCAGCTAAAACATGCATGTGGAACCTAGAGTATGATCAACCATGTGATCGGGAGACGTGTTCAAATATGTCTCAGTTTTCCTCCCCTGGTACTCGGGTGCAACATTCCAGACGCTTTACTAACACTCTCCCCACTTGGAGAGTCAGTCCCTTTCACCTCCTGTTTGGCCCAGTTTGCAATTTCTGCGGAAGATGAACAGGAATAGCGAGAACCAATGAGAGACTAGCTGGAGGTGTCTGGACGGCCAAATTTAACTCTCATTTCCCACCAGGAAGAGGAAATAACCAAAGGCTCAGCGTGCCGTGCCGGAACCAGATTAGGGCCTGAAGCCATCCTGCGGTGTTGCGGCCAGGTCACAAGAAAGCGAGTTGAAGAAAGGAGCTCAGGGGCACTGTAATTCACAAACCTGCAGAGTTATAAATGACAGCTATCGTCCAAAAATAGACAGAAGTAAGGCTGCCAAGAGGACTTGAAAGCGGGGCAGAATTGCAGGAAACCGATTTCAGGAGGTAGACTGAAATTGCATTGAAAGCATAGGAAAAGAGGCAGAACGTCCACAATGATGCACTTGGCCAAAAAGGGCGTATGCGTTTTTTCCTGAATATACTCAGGAAAAAACGCATACGCCCTTTTTGGCCAACCAAGCAAGCTTGCAAAGGAAATCTGCACTACAATGAAGTCTCACTTCCCCCCGGTCAAAAGGGCCATCTGAAAAAAGTGTAAAATCCAGAAAGGCAGGACAGGCCATGGAGAACTGGGAGCCTTGTTATGCTGATGGGCGGGATGTAAATTGCCAACAGACACTTGGGAGAAGTGTATGGTGTTTCCTGAAACATCTAAAAAACAAAGCAACAGAGCCTAGGGCACTGCCACTTATGGTCCTATAGCTTAGGGAAATTAAAATCAAAAAGACACAGCCACCCCAAAGTTTGGGACGCCTCTGTTTACAAGAACCTCGTTTACAGTACAAATTCAACATCGCAGAAAGTGAAAAATGGATAAAGAAGTTGTGGTATTCACTTACAAAACAATATCACTCAGCAATGAAATCTGTGTCATCAGGCCCTTAGCAGCACAATGAGTGGATTCAGGTATGATGATTCTAACTGAAGTAAGTCACACAGAAAAAGAAACATCATAAGATATCAGTAATACACGGAATGTAAACTTGGCTACACAGGAACTGAATTACAGAACAGAACAGGGTCTCAAATTTAGAAAAACAACTTATGCTTGCTTAAGGGTAAAGGTGAGTTGGGGTGCTGCATAAAACCAGAGATTGAAATGAGCACAGATAAAGTTCCTTAAGTCAAATATGGAATAGACAAGAGCTACTCTTTGCTCAACGAAATGGACTCAACACCGCATATTAAACGCCTAAGAATGTACCTGACTAGTAAGTATCGTAAAACCTATGGATTGCTATGTCTCCAACAGAGAATCAAGCATGTGTACAGGGGCATAAACGCAGCAGTGATAGGATTGGAGGGGTTCGGTGAGCAAATGAAGACCCTTTGAAGTCATATTGCATGGTACCCATTCCACGGGTCTCAACTCTCCAGGTTTAAGGTATTCTTCCTTCAGCTAAAACATGCATGTGGAACCCAAGTATGATCAACCATGTGAACGGGAGACGTGTTCAAATATGTCTCAGTTTTCCTCCCCTGGTACTCGGGTGCAACATTCCAGACGCTTTACTAACACTCTCCCCACTTGGAGAGTCAGCGCCTTTAACCTCCTGTTTGGCCCAGTTTGCAATTTCTGTGGAAGATGAACAGGAATAGCGAGAACCAATGAGAGACTAGCTGGAGGTGTCTGGACGGCCAAATTTAACTCTCATTTCCCACCAGGAAGAGGAAATAACCAAAGGCTCAGCGTGCCGTGCCGGAACCAGATTAGGGCCTGAAGCCATCCTGCGGTGTTGCGGCCAGGTCACAAGAAAGCGAGTTGAAGAAAGGAGCTCAGGGGCACTGTAATTCACAAACCTGCAGAGTTATAAATGACAGCTATCGTCCAAAAATAGACTGAAGTAAGGCTGCCAAGAGGACTTGAAAGCGGGGCAGAATTGCAGGAAACCGATTTCAGGAGGTAGACTGGAATTGCATTGAAAGCATAGGAAAAGAGGCAGAACGTCCACAATGATGCACTTGGCCAAAAAGGGCGTATGCGTTTTTTCCTGAATATATTCAGGAAAAAACGCATACGCCCTTTTTGGCCAACCAAGCAAGCTTGCAAAGGAAATCTGCACTACAATGAAGTCTCACTTCCCCCCGGTCAAAAGGGCCATCTGAAAAAAGTGTAAAATCCAGAAAGGCAGGACAGGCCATGGAGAACTGGGAGCCTTGTTATGCTGATGGGCGGGATGTAAATTGCCAACAGACACTTGGGAGAAGTGTATGGTGTTTCCTGAAACATCTAAAAAACAATGCAACAGAGCCTAGGGCACTGCCACTTATGGTCCTATAGCTTAGGGAAATTAAAATCAAAAAGACACAGCCACCCCAAAGTTTGGGACGCCTCCGTTTACAAGAACCTCGTTTACAGTACAAGTTCAACATCGCAGAAAGTGAAAAATGGATAAAGAAGTTGTGGTATTTACTTACAAAGCAATATCACTCAGCAATGAAATCTATGTCATCAGGCCCTTAGCATCACAATGAGTGGATTCAGGTATGATGATTCTAACTGAAATAAGTCACACAGAAAAAGAAACATCATAAGATATCAGTAATACACGGAATGTAAACTTGGCTACACAGGAACTGAATTACAGAACAGAACAGGGTCTCAAATTTAGAAAACCAACTTATGCTTGCTTAAGGGTAAAGGTGAGTTGGGGTGCTGCATAAAACCAGAGATTGAAATGAGCACAGATAAAGTTCCTTAAGTCAAATATGGAATAGACAAGAGCTACTCCTTGCTCAACGAAATGGACTCAACACCGCATATTAAACGCCTAAGAATGTACCTGACTAGTAAGTATCGTAAAACCTATGGATTGCTATGTCTCCAAAAGAGAATCAAGCATGTGTACAGGGGCATAAACGCAGCAGTGATAGGATTGGAGAGGTTCGGTGAGCAAATGAAGACCCTTTGAAGTCATATTGCATGGTACCCATTACACGGGTCTCAACTCTCCAGGTTTATGGTATTCTTCCTTCAGCTAAAACATGCATGTGGAACCCAAGTATGATCAACCATGTGAACGGGAGACGTGTTCAAATATGTCTCAGTTTTCCTCCCCTGGTACTCGGGTGCAACATCCCAGACGCTTTACTAACACTCTCCCCACTTGGAGAGTCAGCGCCTTTAACCTCCTGTTTGGCCCAGTTTGCAATTTCTGCGGAAGATGAACAGGAATAGCGAGAACCAATGAGAGGCTAGCTGGAGGTGTCTGGACGGGCAAATTTAACTCTCATTTCCCACCAGGAAGAGGAAATAACCAAAGGCTCAGCGTGCCGTACCGGAACCAGATTAGGGCCTGAAGCCATCCTGCGGTGTTGCGGCCAGCTCAAAAGAAAGCGAGTTGAAGAAAGGAGCTCAGGGGCACTGTAATTCACAAACCTGCAGAGTTATAAATGACAGCTATCGTCCAAAAATAGACTGAAGTAAGGCTGCCAAGAGGACTTGAAAGTGGGGCAGAATTGCAGGAAACCGATTTCAGGAGGTAGACTGGAATTGCATTGAAAGCATAGGAAAAGAGGCAGAACGGCCACAATGATGCACTTGGCCAAAAAGGGCGTATGCGTTTTTTCCTGAATATATTCAGGAAAAAACGCATACGCACTTTTTGGCCAACCAAGCAAGCTTGCAAAGGAAATCTGCACTACAATGAAGTCTCACTTCCCCCCGGTCAAAAGGGCCATCTGAAAAAAGTGTAAAATCCAGAAAGGCAGGACAGGCCATGGAGAACTGGGAGCCTTGTTATGCTGATGGGCGGGATGTAAATTGCCAACAGACACTCGGGAGAAGTGTATGGTGTTTCCTGAAACATCTAAAAAACAAAGCAACAGAACCTAGGGCACTTCCACTTATGGTCCTATAGATTAGGGAAATTAAAATCAAAAAGACACAGCCACCCCAAAGTTTGGAACGGCTCTGTTTACAAGAACCTCGTTTACAGTACAAGTTCAACATCGCAGAAAGTGAAAAATGGATAAAGAAGTTGTGGTATTAACTTACAAAGCAATATCACTCAGCAATGAAATCTATGTCATCAGGCCCTTAGCAGCACAATGAGTGGATTCAGGTATGATGATTCTAACTGAAGTAAGTCACACAGAAAAAGAAACATCATAAGATATCAGTAATACACGGAATGTAAACTTGGCTACACAGGAACTGAATTACAGAACAGAACAGGGTCTCAAATTTAGAAAAACAACTTATGCTTGCTTAAGGGTAAAGGTGAGTTGGGGTGCTGCATAAAACCAGAGATTGAAATGAGCACAGATAAAGTTCCTTAAGCCAAATATGGAATAGACAAGAGCTACTCCTTGCTCAACGAAATGGACTCAACACCGCATATTAAACGCCTAAGAATGTACCTGACTAGTAAGTATCGTAAAACCTATGGATTGCTATGTCTCCAAAAGAGAATCAAGCATGTGTACAGGGGCATAAACGCAGCAGTGATAGGATTAGAGAGGTTCGGTGAGCAAATGAAGACCCTTTGAAGTCATATTGCATGGTACCCATTACACGGGTCTCAACTCTCCAGGTTTATGGTATTCTTCCTTCAGCTAAAACATGCATGTGGAACCCAAGTATGATCAACCATGTGAACGGGAGACGTGTTCAAATATGTCTCAGTTTTCCTCCCCTGGTACTCGGGTGCAACATTCCAGACGCTTTACTAACACTCTCCCCACTTGGAGAGTCAGCGCCTTTAACCTCCTGTTTGGCCCAGTTTGCATTTTCTGCGGAAGATGAACAGGAATAGCGAGAACCAATGAGAGGCTAGCTGGAGGTGTCTGGACGGGCAAATTTAACTCTCATTTCCCACCAGGAAGAGGAAATAACCAAAGGCTCAGCGTGCCGTACCGGAACCAGATTAGGGCCTGAAGCCATCCTGCGGTGTTGCGGCCAGCTCAAAAGAAAGCGAGTTGAAGAAAGGAGCTCAGGGGCACTGTAATTCACAAACCTGCAGAGTTATAAATGACAGCTATCGTCCAAAAATAGACTGAAGTAAGGCTGCCAAGAGGACTTGAAAGCGGGGCAGAATTGCAGGAAACCGATTTCAGGAGGTAGACTGGAATTGCATTGAAAGCATAGGAAAAGAGGCAGAACGGCCACAATGATGCACTTGGCCAAAAAGGGCGTATGCGTTTTTTCCTGAATATATTCAGGAAAAAACGCATACGCACTTTTTGGCCAACCAAGCAAGCTTGCAAAGGAAATCTGCACTACAATGAAGTCTCACTTCCCCCCGGTCAAAAGGGCCATCTGAAAAAAGTGTAAAATCCAGAAAGGCAGGACAGGCCATGGAGAACTGGGAGCCTTGTTATGCTGATGGGCGGGATGTAAATTGCCAACAGACACTCGGGAGAAGTGTATGGTGTTTCCTGAAACATCTAAAAAACAAAGCAACAGAACCTAGGGCACTTCCACTTATGGTCCTATAGATTAGGGAAATTAAAATCAAAAAGACACAGCCACCCCAAAGTTTGGAACGGCTCTGTTTACAAGAACCTCGTTTACAGTACAAGTTCAACATCGCAGAAAGTGAAAAATGGATAAAGAAGTTGTGGTATTAACTTACAAAGCAATATCACTCAGCAATGAAATCTATGTCATCAGGCCCTTAGCAGCACAATGAGTGGATTCAGGTATGATGATTCTAACTGAAGTAAGTCACACAGAAAAAGAAACATCATAAGATATCAGTAATACACGGAATGTAAACTTGGCTACACAGGAACTGAATTACAGAACAGAACAGGGTCTCAAATTTAGAAAAACAACTTATGCTTGCTTAAGGGTAAAGGTGAGTTGGGGTGCTGCATAAAACCAGAGATTGAAATGAGCACAGATAAAGTTCCTTAAGCCAAATATGGAATAGACAAGAGCTACTCCTTGCTCAACGAAATGGACTCAACACCGCATATTAAACGCCTAAGAATGTACCTGACTTGTAAGTATCTTAAAACCTATGGATTGCTATGTCTCCGAAAGAGAATCAAGCATGTGTACAGGGGCATAAACGCAGCAGTGATAGGATTGGAGAGGTTCGGTGAGCAAATGAAGACCCTTTGAAGTCATATTGCATGGTACCCATTACACGGGTTTCAACTAGCCAGGTTTAAGGTATTCTTCCTTCAGCTAAAACATGCATGTGGAACCTAGAGTATGATCAACCATGTGATCGGGAGACGTGTTCAAATATGTCTCAGTTTTCATACCCTGGTACTCGGGTGCAACATTCCAGACGCTTTACTAACACTCTCCCCACTTGGAGAGTCAGTCCCTTTCACCTCCTGTTTGGCCCAGTTTGCAATTTCTGCGGAAGATGAACAGGAATAGCGAGAACCAATGAGAGACTAGCTGGAGGTGTCTGGACGGCCAAATTTAACTCTCATTTCCCACCAGGAAGAGGAAATAACCAAAGGCTCAGCGTGCCGTGCCGGACCCAGATTAGGGCCTGAAGCCATCCTGCGGTGTTGCGGCCAGGTCACAAGAAAGCGAGTTGAAGAAAGGAGCTCAGGGGCACTGTAATTCACAAACCTGCAGAGTTATAAATGACAGCTATCGTCCAAAAATAGACTGAAGTAAGGCTGCCAAGAGGACTTGAAAGCGGGGCAGAATTGCAGGAAACCGATTTCAGGAGGTAGACTGGAATTGCATTGAAAGCATAGGAAAAGAGGCAGAACGTCCACAATGATGCACTTGGCCAAAAAGGGCGTATGCGTTTTTTCCTGAATATATTCAGGAAAAAACGCATACGCCCTTTTTGGCCAACCAAGCAAGCTTGCAAAGGAAATCTGCACTACAATGAAGTCTCACTTCCCCCCGGTCAAAAGGGCCATCTGAAAAAAGTGTAAAATCCAGAAAGGCAGGACAGGCCATGGAGAACTGGGAGCCTTGTTATGCTGATGTGCGGGATGTAAATTGCCAACAGACACTCGGGAGAAGTGTATGGTGTTTCCTGAAACATCTAAAAAACAAAGCAACAGAGCCTAGGGCACTGCCACTTATGGTCCTATAGCTTAGGGAAATTAAAATCAAAAAGACACAGCCACCCTAAAGTTTGGGACGCCTCTGTTTACAAGAACCTCGTTTACAGTACAAGTTCAACATCGCAGAAAGTGAAAAATGGATAAAGAAGTTGTGGTATTTACTTACAAAGCAATATCACTCAGCAATGAAATCTGTGTCATCAGGCCCTTAGCAGCACAATGAGTGGATTCAGGTATGATGATTCTAACTGAAGTAAGTCACACAGAAAAAGAAACATCATAAGATATCAGTAATACACGGAATGGAAACTTGGCTACACAGGAACTGAATTACAGAACAGAACAGGGTCTCAAATTTAGAAAACCAACTTATGCTTGCTTAAGGGTAAAGGTGAGTTGGGGTGCTGCATAAAACCAGAGATTGAAATGAGCACAGATAAAGTTCCTTAAGTCAAATATGGAATAGACAAGAGCTACTCCTTGCTCAACGAAATGGACTCAACACCGCATATTAAACGCCTAAGAATGTACCTGACTAGTAAGTATCTTAAAACCTATGGATTGCTATGTCTCCGAAAGAGAATCAAGCATGTGTACAGGGGCATAAACGCAGCAGTGATAGGATTGGAGAGGTTCGGTGAGCAAATGAAGACCCTTTGAAGTCATATTGCATGGTACCCATTCCACGGGTCTCAACTCTCCAGGTTTAAGGTATTCTTCCTTCAGCTAAAACATGCATGTGGAACCCAAGTATGATCAACCATGTGAACGGGAGACGTGTTCAAATATGTCTCAGTTTTCCTCCCCTGGTACTCGGGTGCAACATTCCAGACGCTTTACTAACACTCTCCCCCTTGGAGAGTCAGCGCCTTTAACCTCCTGTTTGGCCCAGTTTGCAATTTCTGCGGAAGATGAACAGGAATAGCGAGAACCAATGAGAGGCTAGCTGGAGGTGTCTGGACGGGCAAATTTAACTCTCATTTCCCACCAGGAAGAGGAAATAACCAAAGGCTCAGCGTGCCGTACCGGAACCAGATTAGGGCCTGAAGCCATCCTGCGGTGTTGCGGCCAGCTCAAAAGAAAGCGAGTTGAAGAAAGGAGCTCAGGGGCACTGTAATTCACAAACCTGCAGAGTTATAAATGACAGCTATCGTCCAAAAATAGACTGAAGTAAGGCTGCCAAGAGGACTTGAAAGCGGGGCAGAATTGCAGGAAACCGATTTCAGGAGGTAGACTGGAATTGCATTGAAAGCATAGGAAAAGAGGCAGAACGTCCACAATGATGCACTTGGCCAAAAAGGGCGTATGCGTTTTTTCCTGAATATACTCAGGAAAAAACGCATACGCCCTTTTTGGCCAACCAAGCAAGCTTGCAAAGGAAATCTGCACTACAATGAAGTCTCACTTCCCCCCGGTCAAAAGGGCCATCTGAAAAAAGTGTAAAATCCAGAAAGGCAGGACAGGCCATGGAGAACTGGGAGCCTTGTTATGCTGATGGGCGGGATGTAAATTGCCAACAGACACTTGGGAGAAGTGTATGGTGTTTCCTGAAACATCTAAAAAACAAAGCAACAGAGCCTAGGGCACTGCCACTTATGGTCCTATAGCTTAGGGAAATTAAAATCAAAAAGACACAGCCACCCCAAAGTTTGGGACGCCTCTGTTTACAAGAACCTCGTTTACAGTACAAGTTCAACATCGCAGAAAGTGAAAAATGGATAAAGAAGTTGTGGTATTCACTTACAAAACAATATCACTCAGCAATGAAATCTGTGTCATCAGGCCCTTAGCAGCACAATGAGTGGATTCAGGTATGATGATTCTAACTGAAGTAAGTCACACAGAAAAAGAAACATCATAAGATATCAGTAATACACGGAATGTAAACTTGGCTACACAGGAACTGAATTACAGAACAGAACAGGGTCTCAAATTTAGAAAACCAACTTATGCTTGCTTAAGGGTAAAGGTGAGTTGGGGTGCTGCATAAAACCAGAGATTGAAATGAGCACAGATAAAGTTCCTTAAGTCAAATATGGAATAGACAAGAGCTACTCTTTGCTCAACAAAATGGACTCAACACCGCATATTAAACGCCTAAGAATGTACCTGACTAGTAAGTATCGTAAAACCTATGGATTGCTATGTCTCCGAAAGAGAATCAAGCATGTGTACAGGGGCATAAACGCAGCAGTGATAGGATTGGAGAGGTTCGGTGAGCAAATGAAGACCCTTTGAAGTCATATTGCATGGTACCCATTCCACGGGTCTCAACTCTACAGGTTTAAGGTATTCTTCCTTCAGCTAAAACATGCATGTGGAACCCAAGTATGATCAACCATGTGAACGGGAGACGTGTTCAAATATGTCTCAGTTTTCCTCCCCTGGTACTCGGGTGCAACATTCCAGACGCTTTACTAACACTCTCCCCACTTGGAGAGTCAGCGCCTTTAACCTCCTGTTTGGCCCAGTTTGCAGTTTCTGCGGAAGATGAACAGGAATAGCGAGAACCAATGAGAGACTAGCTGGAGGTGTCTGGACGGCCAAATTTAACTCTCATTTCCCACCAGGAAGAGGAAATAACCAAAGGCTCAGCGTGCCGTGCCGGAACCAGATTAGGGCCTGAAGCCATCCTGCGGTGTTGCGGCCAGGTCACAAGAAAGCGAGTTGAAGAAAGGAGCTCAGGGGCACTGTAATTCACAAACCTGCAGAGTTATAAATGACAGCTATCGTCCAAAAATAGACTGAAGTAAGGCTGCCAAGAGGACTTGAAAGCGGGGCAGAATTGCAGGAAACCGATTTCAGGAGGTAGACTGGAATTGCATTGAAAGCATAGGAAAAGAGGCAGAACGTCCACAATGATGCACTTGGCCAAAAAGGGCGTATGCGTTTTTTCCTGAATATATTCAGGAAAAAACGCATACGCCCTTTTTGGCCAACCAAGCAAGCTTGCAAAGGAAATCTGCACTACAATGAAGTCTCACTTCCCCCCGGTCAAAAGGGCCATCTGAAAAAAGTGTAAAATCCAGAAAGGCAGGACAGGCCATGGAGAACTGGGAGCCTTGTTATGCTGATGGGCGGGATGTAAATTGCCAACAGACACTTGGGAGAAGTGTATGGTGTTTCCTGAAACATCTAAAAAACAATGCAACAGAGCCTAGGGCACTGCCACTTATGGTCCTATAGCTTAGGGAAATTAAAATCAAAAAGACACAGCCACCCCAAAGTTTGGGACGCCTCTGTTTACAAGAACCTCGTTTACAGTACAAGTTCAACATCGCAGAAAGTGAAAAATGGATAAAGAAGTTGTGGTATTTACTTACAAAGCAATATCACTCAGCAATGAAATCTATGTCATCAGGCCCTTAGCATCACAATGAGTGGATTCAGGTATGATGATTCTAACTGAAATAAGTCACACAGAAAAAGAAACATCATAAGATATCAGTAATACATGGAATGTAAACTTGGCTATACAGGAACTGAATTACAGAACAGAACAGGGTCTCAAATTTAGAAAACCAACTTATGCTTGCTTAAGGGTAAAGGTGAGTTGGGGTGCTGCATAAAACCAGAGATTGCAATGAGCACAGATAAAGTTCCTTAAGTCAAATATGGAATAGACAAGAGCTACTCCTTGCTCAACGAAATGGACTCAACACCGCATATTAAACGCCTAAGAATGTACCTGACTAGTAAGTATCGTAAAACCTATGGATTGCTATGTCTCCAAAAGAGAATCAAGCATGTGTACAGGGGCATAAACGCAGCAGTGATAGGATTGGAGAGGTTCGGTGAGCAAATGAAGACCCTTTGAAGTCATATTGCATGGTACCCATTACACGGGTCTCAACTCTCCAGGTTTATGGTATTCTTCCTTCAGCTAAAACATGCATGTGGAACCCAAGTATGATCAACCATGTGAACGGGAGACGTGTTCAAATATGTCTCAGTTTTCCTCCCCTGGTACTCGGGTGCAACATTCCAGACGCTTTACTAACACTCTCCCCACTTGGAGAGTCAGCGCCTTTAACCTCCTGTTTGGCCCAGTTTGCAATTTCTGCGGAAGATGAACAGGAATAGCGAGAACCAATGAGAGGCTAGCTGGAGGTGTCTGGACGGGCAAATTTAACTCTCATTTCCCACCAGGAAGAGGAAATAACCAAAGGCTCAGCGTGCCGTACCGGAACCAGATTAGGGCCTGAAGCCATCCTGCGGTGTTGCGGCCAGCTCAAAAGAAAGCGAGTTGAAGAAAGGAGCTCAGGGGCACTGTAATTCACAAACCTGCAGAGTTATAAATGACAGCTATCATCCAAAAATAGACTGAAGTAAGGCTGCCAAGAGGACTTGAAAGCGGGGCAGAATTGCAGGAAACCGATTTCAGGAGGTAGACTGGAATTGCATTGAAAGCATAGGAAAAGAGGCAGAACGGCCACAATGATGCACTTGGCCAAAAAGGGCGTATGCGTTTTTTCCTGAATATATTCAGGAAAAAACGCATACGCACTTTTTGGCCAACCAAGCAAGCTTCCAAAGGAAATCTGCACTACAATGAAGTCTCACTTTCCCCCGGTCAAAAGGGCCATCTGAAAAAACTGTAAAATCCAGAAAGGCAGGACAGGCCATGGAGAACTGGGAGCCTTGTTATGCTGATGGGCGGGATGTAAATTGCCAACAGACACTCGGGAGAAGTGTATGGTGTTTCCTGAAACATCTAAAAAACAAAGCAACAGAACCTAGGGCACTTCCACTTATGGTCCTATAGCTTAGGGAAATTAAAATCAAAAAGACACAGCCACCCCAAAGTTTGGAACGGCTCTGTTTACAAGAACCTCGTTTACAGTACAAGTTCAACATCGCAGAAAGTGAAAAATGGATAAAGAAGTTGTGGTATTTACTTACAAAGCAATATCACTCAGCAATGAAATCTATGTCATCAGGCCCTTAGCAGCACAATGAGTGGATTCAGGTATGATGATTCTAACTGAAGTAAGTCACACAGAAAAAGAAACATCATAAGATATCAGTAATACACGGAATGTAAACTTGGCTACACAGGAACTGAATTACAGAACAGAACAGGGTCTCAAATTTAGAAAAACAACTTATGCTTGCTTAAGGGTAAAGGTGAGTTGGGGTGCTGCATAAAACCAGAGATTGAAATGAGCTCAGATAAAGTTCCTTAAGCCAAATATGGAATAGACAAGAGCTACTCCTTGCTCAACGAAATGGACTCAACACCGCATATTAAACGCCTAAGAATGTACCTGACTTGTAAGTATCTTAAAACCTATGGATTGCTATGTCTCCGAAAGAGAATCAAGCATGTGTACAGGGGCATAAACGCAGCAGTGATAGGATTGGAGAGGTTCGGTGAGCAAATGAAGACCCTTTGAAGTCATATTGCATGGTACCCATTCCACGGGTTTCAACTACCCAGGTTTACGGTATTCTTCCTACAGCTAAAACATGCATGTGGAACCTAGAGTATGATCAACCATGTGATCGGGAGACGTGTTCAAATATGTCTCAGTTTTCCTCCCCTGGTACTCGGGTGCAACATTCCAGACGCTTTACTAACACTCTCCCCACTTGGAGAGTCAGTCCCTTTAACCTCCTGTTTGGCCCAGTTTGCAATTTCTGCGGAAGATGAACAGGAATAGCGAGAACCAATGAGAGGCTAGCTGGAGGTGTCTGGACGGGCAAATTTAACTCTCATTTCCCACCAGGAAGAGGAATTAACCAAAGGCTCAGCATGCTGGGCCGGAACCAGATTAGGGCCTGAAGCCATCCTGCGGTGTTGCGGCCAGGTCACAAGAAAGCGAGTTGAAGAAAGGAGCTCAGGGGCACTGTAATTCACAAACCTGCAGAGTTATAAATGACAGCTATCGTCCAAAAATAGACTGAAGTAAGGCTGCCAAGAGGACTTGAAAGCGGGGCAGAATAGCAGGAAACCGATTTCAGGAGGTAGACTGGAATTGCATTGAAAGCATAGGAAAAGAAGCAGAACGTCCACAATGATGCACTTGGCCAAAAAGGGCGTATGCGTTTTTTCCTGAATATATTCAGGAAAAAACGCATACGCCCTTTTTGGCCAACCAAGCAAGCTTGCAAAGGAAATCTGCACTACAATGAAGTCTCACTTCCCCCCGGTCAAAAGGGCCATCTGAAAAAAGTGTAAAATCCAGAAAGGCAGGACAGGCCATGGAGAACTGGGAGCCTTGTTATGCTGATGGGCGGGATGTAAATTGCCAACAGACACTCGGGAGAAGTGTATGGTGTTTCCTGAAACATCTAAAAAACAATGCAACAGAGCCTAGGGCACTTCCACTTATGGTCCTATAGCTTAGGGAAATTAAAATCAAAAAGACACAGCCACCCCAAAGTTTGGAACGGCTCTGTTTACAAGAACCTCGTTTACAGTACAAGTTCAACATCGCAGAAAGTGAAAAATGGATAAAGAAGTTGTGGTATTTACTTACAAAGCAATATCACTCAGCAATGAAATCTGTGTCAACAGGCCCTTAGCAGCACAATGAGTGGATTCAGGTATGATGATTCTAACTGAAATAAGTCACACAGAAAAAGAAATATCATAAGATATCACTAATACACGGAATGTAAACTTGGCTACACAGGAACTGAATTACAGAACAGAACAGGGTCTCAAATTTAGAAAACCAACTATGCTTGCTTAAGGGTAAAGGTGAGTTGGGGTGCTGCATAAAACCAGAGATTGAAATGAGCACAGATAAAGTTCCTTAAGTCAAATATGGAATAGACAAGAGCTACTCCTTGCTCAACGAAATGGACTCAACACTGCATATTAAACGCCTAAGAATGTGCCTGACTAGTAAGTATCTTAAAACCTATGGATTGCTATGTCTCCGAAAGAGAATCAAGCATGTGTACAGGGGCATAAATGCAGCAGTGATAGGATTGGAGAGGTTCGGTGAGCAAATGAAGACCCTTTGAAGTCATATTGCATGGTACCCATTACACGGGTCTCAACTCTCCAGGTTTAAGGTATTCTTCCTTCAGCTAAAACATGCATGTGGAACCCAAGTATGATCAACCATGTGAACGGGAGACGTGTTCAAATATGTCTCAGTTTTCCTCCCCTGGTACTCGGGTGCAACATTCCAGACGCTTTACTAACACTCTCCCCACTTGGAGAGTCAGCGCCTTTAACCTCCTGTTTGGCCCAGTTTGCAATTTCTGCGGAAGATGAACAGGAATAGCGAGAACCAATGAGAGACTAGCTGGAGGTGTCTGGACGGCCAAATTTAACTCTCATTTCCCACCAGGAAGAGGAAATAACCAAAGGCTCAGCGTGCCGTGCCGGAACCAGATTAGGGCCTGAAGCCATCCTGCGGTGTTGCGGCCAGGTCACAAGAAAGCGAGTTGAAGAAAGGAGCTCAGGGGCACTGTAATTCACAAACCTGCAGAGTTATAAATGACAGCTATCGTCCAAAAATATACTGAAGTAAGGCTGCCAAGAGGACTTGAAAGCGGGGCAGAATTGCAGGAAACCGATTTCAGGAGGTAGACTGGAATTGCATTGAAAGCATAGGAAAAGAGGCAGAACGTCCACAATGATGCACTTGGCCAAAAAGGGCGTATGCGTTTTTTCCTGAATATATTCAGGAAAAAACGCATACGCCCTTTTTGGCCAACCAAGCAAGCTTGCAAAGGAAATCTGCACTACAATGAAGTCTCACTTCCCCCCGGTCAAAAGGGCCATCTGAAAAAAGTGTAAAATCCAGAAAGGCAGGACAGGCCATGGAGAACTGGGAGCCTTGTTATGCTGATGGGCGGGATGTAAATTGCCAACAGACACTTGGGAGAAGTGTATGGTGTTTCCTGAAACATCTAAAAAACAATGCAACAGAGCCTAGGGCACTGCCACTTATGGTCCTATAGCTTAGGGAAATTAAAATCAAAAAGACACAGCCACCCCAAAGTTTGGGACGCCTCTGTTTACAAGAACCTCGTTTACAGTACAAGTTCAACATCGCAGAAAGTGAAAAATGGATAAAGAAGTTGTGGTATTTACTTACAAAGCAATATCACTCAGCAATGAAATCTATGTCATCAGGCCCTTAGCAGCACAATGAGTGGATTCAGGTATGATGATTCTAACTGAAATAAGTCACACAGAAAAAGAAACATCATAAGATATCAGTAATACACGGAATGTAAACTTGGCTATACAGGAAGTGAATTACAGAACAGAACACTGTCTCAAATTTAGAAAACCAACTTATGCTTGCTTAAGGGTAAAGGTGAGTTGGGGTGCTGCATAAAACCAGAGATTAAAATGAGCACAGATAAAGTTCCTTAAGTCAAATATGGAATAGACAAGAGTTACTCCTTGCTCAACGAAATGGACTCAACACCGCATATTAAACGCCTAAGAATGTACCTGACTAGTAAGTATCGTAAAACCTATGGATTGCTATGTCTCCAAAAGAGAATCAAGCATGTGTACAGGGGCATAAACGCAGCAGTGATAGGATTGGAGAGGTTCGGTGAGCAAATGAAGACCCTTTGAAGTCATATTGCATGGTACCCATTACACGGGTCTCAACTCTCCAGGTTTATGGTATTCTTCCTTCAGCTAAAACATGCATGTGGAACCCAAGTATGATCAACCATGTGAACGGGAGACGTGTTCAAATATGTCTCAGTTTTCCTCCCCTGGTACTCGGGTGCAACATTCCAGACGCTTTACTAACACTCTCCCCACTTGGAGAGTCAGCGCCTTTAACCTCCTGTTTGGCCCAGTTTGCAATTTCTGCGGAAGATGAACAGGAATATGAGAACCAATGAGAGGCTAGCTGGAGGTGTCTGGACGGGCAAATTTAACTCTCATTTCCCACCAGGAAGAGGAAATAACCAAAGGCTCAGCGTGCCGTACCGGAACCAGATTAGGGCCTGAAGCCATCCTGCGGTGTTGCGGCCAGCTCAAAAGAAAGCGAGTTGAAGAAAGGAGCTCAGGGGCACTGTAATTCACAAACCTGCAGAGTTATAAATGACAGCTATCGTCCAAAAATAGACTGAAGTAAGGCTGCCAAGAGGACTTGAAAGCGGGGCAGAATTGCAGGAAACCGATTTCAGGAGGTAGACTGGAATTGCATTGAAAGCATAGGAAAAGAGGCAGAACGGCCACAATGATGCACTTGGCCAAAAAGGGCGTATGCGTTTTTTCCTGAATATATTCAGGAAAAAACGCATACGCCCTTTTTGGCCAACCAAGCAAGCTTGCAAAGGAAATCTGCACTACAATGAAGTCTCACTTCCCCCCGGTCAAAAGGGCCATCTGAAAAAAGTGTAAAATCCAGAAAGGCAGGACAGGCCATGGAGAACTGGGAGCCTTGTTATGCTGATGGGCGGGATGTAAATTGCCAACAGACACTCGGGAGAAGTGTATGGTGTTTCCTGAAACATCTAAAAAACAAAGCAACAGAACCAAGGGCACTTCCACTTATGGTCCTATAGCTTAGGGAAATTAAAATCAAAAAGACACAGCCACCCCAAAGTTTGGAACGGCTC
Source organism: Stenella coeruleoalba (assembly GCF_951394435.1). Lineage (NCBI taxonomy): Eukaryota > Metazoa > Chordata > Mammalia > Artiodactyla > Delphinidae > Stenella > Stenella coeruleoalba. The sequence continues at coordinate 76,673 of NW_027646289.1, forward strand.
TGTTTACAAGAACCTCGTTTACAGTACAAGTTCAACATCGCAGAAAGTGAAAAATGGATAAAGAAGTTGTGGTATTTACTTACAAAGCAATATCACTCAGCAATGAAATCTGTGTCAACAGGCCCTTAGCAGCACAATGAGTGGATTCAGGTATGATGATTCTAACTGAAATAAGTCACACAGAAAAAGAAACATCATAAGATATCACTAATACACGGAATGTAAACTTGGCTACACAGGAACTGAATTACAGAACAGAACAGGGTCTCAAATTTAGAAAACCAACTATGCTTGCTTAAGGGTAAAGGTGAGTTGGGGTGCTGCATAAAACCAGAGATTGAAATGAGCACAGATAAAGTTCCTTAAGTCAAATATGGAATAGACAAGAGCTACTCCTTGCTCAACGAAATGGACTCAACACTGCATATTAAACGCCTAAGAATGTGCCTGACTAGTAAGTATCTTAAAACCTATGGATTGCTATGTCTCCGAAAGAGAATCAAGCATGTGTACAGGGGCATAAATGCAGCAGTGATAGGATTGGAGAGGTTCGGTGAGCAAATGAAGACCCTTTGAAGTCATATTGCATGGTACCCATTACACGGGTCTCAACTCTCCAGGTTTAAGGTATTCTTCCTTCAGCTAAAACATGCATGTGGAACCCAGAGTATGATCAACCATGTGAACGGGAGACGTGTTCAAATATGTCTCAGTTTTCCTCCCCTGGTACTCGGGTGCAACATTCCAGACGCTTTACTAACACTCTCCCCACTTGGAGAGTCAGCGCCTTTAACCTCCTGTTTGGCCCAGTTTGCAATTTCTGCGGAAGATGAACAGGAATAGCGAGAACCAATGAGAGACTAGCTGGAGGTGTCTGGACGGCCAAATTTAACTCTCATTTCCCACCAGGAAGAGGAAATAACCAAAGGCTCAGCGTGCCGTGCCGGAACCAGATTAGGGCCTGAAGCCATCCTGCGGTGTTGCGGCCAGGTCACAAGAAAGCGAGTTGAAGAAAGGAGCTCAGGGGCACTGTAATTCACAAACCTGCAGAGTTATAAATGACAGCTATCGTCCAAAAATATACTGAAGTAAGGCTGCCAAGAGGACTTGAAAGCGGGGCAGAATTGCAGGAAACCGATTTCAGGAGGTAGACTGGAATTGCATTGAAAGCATAGGAAAAGAGGCAGAACGTCCACAATGATGCACTTGGCCAAAAAGGGCGTATGCGTTTTTTCCTGAATATATTCAGGAAAAAATGCATACGCCCTTTTTGGCCAACCAAGCAAGCTTGCAAAGGAAATCTGCACTACAATTAAGTCTCACTTCCCCCCGGTCAAAAGGGCCATCTGAAAAAAGTGTAAAATCCAGAAAGGCAGGACAGGCCATGGAGAACTGGGAGCCTTGTTATGCTGATGGGCGGGATGTAAATTGCCAACAACCACTCGGGAGAAGTGTATGGTGTTTCCTGAAACATCTAAAAAACAATGCAACAGAGCCTAGGGCACTTCCACTTATGGTCCTATAGCTTAGGGAAATTAAAATCAAAAAGACACAGCCACCCCAAAGTTTGGAACGGCTCTGTTTACAAGAACCTCGTTTACAGTACAAGTTCAACATCGCAGAAAGTGAAAAATGGATAAAGAAGTTGTGGTATTTACTTACAAAGCAATATCACTCAGCAATGAAATCTGTGTCAACAGGCCCTTAGCAGCACAATGAGTGGATTCAGGTATGATGATTCTAACTGAAATAAGTCACACAGAAAAAGAAACATCATAAGATATCACTAATACACGGAATGTAAACTTGGCTACACAGGAACTGAATTACAGAACAGAACAGGGTCTCAATTTTAGAAAACCAACTATGCTTGCTTAAGGGTAAAGGTGAGTTGGGGTGCTGCATAAAACCAGAGATTGAAATGAGCACAGATAAAGTTCCTTAAGTCAAATATGGAATAGACAAGAGCTACTCCTTGCTCAACGAAATGGACTCAACACTGCATATTAAACGCCTAAGAATGTGCCTGACTAGTAAGTATCTTAAAACCTATGGATTGCTATGTCTCCGAAAGAGAATCAAGCATGTGTACAGGGGCATAAATGCAGCAGTGATAGGATTGGAGAGGTTCGGTGAGCAAATGAAGACCCTTTGAAGTCATATTGCATGGTACCCATTACACGGGTCTCAAATCTCCAGGTTTAAGGTATTCTTCCTTCAGCTAAAACATGCATGTGGAACCCAGAGTATGATCAACCATGTGAACGGGAGACGTGTTCAAATATGTCTCAGTTTTCCTCCCCTGGTACTCGGGTGCAACATGCCAGACGCTTTACTAACACTCTCCCCACTTGGAGAGTCAGCGCCTTTAACCTCCTGTTTGGCCCAGTTTGCAATTTCTGCGGAAGATGAACAGGAATAGCGAGAACCAATGAGAGACTAGCTGGAGGTGTCTGGACGGCCAAATTTAACTCTCATTTCCCACCAGGAAGAGGAAATAACCAAAGGCTCAGCGTGCCGTGCCGGAACCAGATTAGGGCCTGAAGCCATCCTGCGGTGTTGCGGCCAGGTCACATGAAAGCGAGTTGAAGAAAGGAGCTCAGGGGCACTGTAATTCACAAACCTGCAGAGTTATAAATGACAGCTATCGTCCAAAAATATACTGAAGTAAGGCTGCCAAGAGGACTTGAAAGTGGGGCAGAATTGCAGGAAACCGATTTCAGGAGGTAGACTGGAATTGCATTGAAAGCATAGGAAAAGAGGCAGAACGTCCACAATGATGCACTTGGCCAAAAAGGGCGTATGCGTTTTTTCCTGAATATATTCAGGAAAAAACGCATACGCCCTTTTTGGCCAACCAAGCAAGCTTGCAAAGGAAATCTGCACTACAATTAAGTCTCACTTCCCCCCGGTCAAAAGGGCCATCTGAAAAAAGTGTAAAATCCAGAAAGGCAGGACAGGCCATGGAGAACTGGGAGCCTTGTTATGCTGATGGGCGGGATGTAAATTGCCAACAGACACTTGGGAGAAGTGTATGGTGTTTCCTGAAACATCTAAAAAACAATGCAACAGAGCCTAGGGCACGGCCACTTATGGTCCTATAGCTTAGGGAAATTAAAATCAAAAAGACACAGCCACCCCAAAGTTTGGGACGCCTCTGTTTACAAGAACCTCGTTTACAGTACAAGTTCAACATCGCAGAAAGTGAAAAATGGATAAAGAAGTTGTGGTATTTACTTACAAAGCAATATCACTCAGCAATGAAATCTATGTCATCAGGCCCTTAGCAGCACAATGAGTGGATTCAGGTATGATGATTCTAACTGAAATAAGTCACACAGAAAAAGAAACATCATAAGATATCAGTAATACACGGAATGTAAACTTGGCTATACAGGAACTGAATTACAGAACAGAACAGGGTCTCAAATTTAGAAAACCAACTTATGCTTGCTTAAGGGTAAAGGTGAGTTGGGGTGCTGCATAAAACCAGAGATTAAAATGAGCACAGATAAAGTTCCTTAAGTCAAATATGGAATAGACAAGAGCTACTCCTTGCTCAACGAAATGGACTCAACACCGCATATTAAACGCCTAAGAATGTACCTGACTAGTAAGTATCGTAAAACCTATGGATTGCTATGTCTCCAAAAGAGAATCAAGCATGTGTACAGGGGCATAAACGCAGCAGTGATAGGATTGGAGAGGTTCGGTGAGCAAATGAAGACCCTTTGAAGTCATATTGCATGGTACCCATTACACGGGTCTCAACTCTCCAGGTTTATGGTATTCTTCCTTCAGCTAAAACATGCATGTGGAACCCAAGTATGATCAACCATGTGAACGGGAGACGTGTTCAAATATGTCTCAGTTTTCCTCCCCTGGTACTCGGGTGCAACATTCCAGACGCTTTACTAACACTCTCCCCACTTGGAGAGTCAGCGCCTTTAACCTCCTGTTTGGCCCAGTTTGCAATTTCTGCGGAAGATGAACAGGAATAGCGAGAACCAATGAGAGGCTAGCTGGAGGTGTCTGGACGGGCAAATTTAACTCTCATTTCCCACCAGGAAGAGGAAATAACCAAAGGCTCAGCGTGCCGTACCGGAACCAGATTAGGGCCTGAAGCCATCCTGCGGTGTTGCGGCCAGCTCAAAAGAAAGCGAGTTGAAGAAAGGAGCTCAGGGGCACTGTAATTCACAAACCTGCAGAGTTATAAATGACAGCTATCGTCCAAAAATAGACTGAAGTAAGGCTGCCAAGAGGACTTGAAAGCGGGGCAGAATTGCAGGAAACCGATTTCAGGAGGTAGACTGGAATTGCATTGAAAGCATAGGAAAAGAGGCAGAACGGCCACAATGATGCACTTGGCCAAAAAGGGCGTATGCGTTTTTTCCTGAATATATTCAGGAAAAAACGCATACGCCCTTTTTGGCCAACCAAGCAAGCTTGCAAAGGAAATCTGCACTACAATGAAGTCTCACTTCCCCCCGGTCAAAAGGGCCATCTGAAAAAAGTGTAAAATCCAGAAAGGCAGGACAGGCCATGGAGAACTGGGAGCCTTGTTATGCTGATGGGCGGGATGTAAATTGCCAACAGACACTCGGGAGAAGTGTATGGTGTTTCCTGAAACATCTAAAAAACAAAGCAACAGAACCAAGGGCACTTCCACTTATGGTCCTATAGCTTAGGGAAATTAAAATCAAAAAGACACAGCCACCCCAAAGTTTGGAACGGCTCTGTTTACAAGAACCTCGTTTACAGTACAAGTTCAACATCGCAGAAAGTGAAAAATGGATAAAGAAGTTGTGGTATTTACTTACAAAGCAATATCACTCAGCAATGAAATCTGTGTCAACAGGCCCTTAGCAGCACAATGAGTGGATTCAGGTATGATGATTCTAACTGAAATAAGTCACACAGAAAAAGAAACATCATAAGATATCACTAATACACGGAATGTAAACTTGGCTACACAGGAACTGAATTACAGAACAGAACAGGGTCTCAAATTTAGAAAACCAACTATGCTTGCTTAAGGGTAAAGGTGAGTTGGGGTGCTGCATAAAACCAGAGATTGAAATGAGCACAGATAAAGTTCCTTAAGTCAAATATGGAATAGACAAGAGCTACTCCTTGCTCAACGAAATGGACTCAACACCGCATATTAAACGCCTAAGAATGTACCTGACTAGTAAGTATCGTAAAACCTATGGATTGCTATGTCTCCAAAAGAGAATCAAGCATGTGTACAGGGGCATAAATGCAGCAGTGATAGGATTGGAGAGGTTCGGTGAGCAAATGAAGACCCTTTGAAGTCATATTGCATGGTACCCATTACACGGGTCTCAACTCTCCAGGTTTAAGGTATTCTTCCTTCAGCTAAAACATGCATGTGGAACCCAGAGTATGATCAACCATGTGAACGGGAGACGTGTTCAAATATGTCTCAGTTTTCCTCACCTGGTACTCGGGTGCAACATTCCAGACGCTTTACTAACACTCTCCCCACTTGGAGAGTCAGCGCCTTTAACCTCCTGTTTGGCCCAGTTTGCAATTTCTGCGGAAGATGAACAGGAATAGCGAGAACCAATGAGAGACTAGCTGGAGGTGTCTGGACGGCCAAATTTAACTCTCATTTCCCACCAGGAAGAGGAAATAACCAAAGGCTCAGCGTGCCGTGCCGGAACCAGATTAGGGCCTGAAGCCATCCTGCGGTGTTGCGGCCAGGTCACAAGAAAGCGAGTTGAAGAAAGGAGCTCAGGGGCACTGTAATTCACAAACCTGCAGAGTTATAAATGACAGCTATCGTCCAAAAATATACTGAAGTAAGGCTGCCAAGAGGACTTGAAAGCGGGGCAGAATTGCAGGAAACCGATTTCAGGAGGTAGACTGGAATTGCATTGAAAGCATAGGAAAAGAGGCAGAACGTCCACAATGATGCACTTGGCCAAAAAGGGCGTATGCGTTTTTTCCTGAATATATTCAGGAAAAAACGCATACGCCCTTTTTGGCCAACCAAGCAAGCTTGCAAAGGAAATCTGCACTACAATGAAGTCTCACTTCCCCCCGGTCAAAAGGGCCATCTGAAAAAAGTGTAAAATCCAGAAAGGCAGGACAGGCCATGGAGAACTGGGAGCCTTGTCATGCTGATGGGCGGGATGTAAATTGCCAACAGACACTTGGGAGAAGTGTATGGTGTTTCCTGAAACATCTAAAAAACAATGCAACAGAGCCTAGGGCACTGCCACTTATGGTCCTATAGCTTAGGGAAATTAAAATCAAAAAGACACAGCCACCCCAAAGTTTGGGACGCCTCTGTTTACAAGAACCTCGTTTACAGTACAAGTTCAACATCGCAGAAAGTGAAAAATGGATAAAGAAGTTGTGGTATTTACTTACAAAGCAATATCACTCAGCAATGAAATCTATGTCATCAGGCCCTTAGCAGCACAATGAGTGGATTCAGGTATGATGATTCTAACTGAAATAAGTCACACAGAAAAAGAAACATCATAAGATATCAGTAATACACGGAATGTAAACTTGGCTATACAGGAACTGAATTACAGAACAGAACAGGGTCTCAAATTTAGAAAACCAACTTATGCTTGCTTAAGGGTAAAGGTGAGTTGGGGTGCTGCATAAAACCAGAGATTAAAATGAGCACAGATAAAGTTCCTTAAGTCAAATATGGAATAGACAAGAGCTACTCCTTGCTCAACGAAATGGACTCAACACCGCATATTAAACGCCTAAGAATGTACCTGACTAGTAAGTATCGTAAAACCTATGGATTGCTATGTCTCCAAAAGAGAATCAAGCATGTGTACAGGGGCATAAACGCAGCAGTGATAGGATTGGAGAGGTTCGGTGAGCAAATGAAGACCCTTTGAAGTCATATTGCATGGTACCCATTACACGGGTCTCAACTCTCCAGGTTTATGGTATTCTTCCTTCAGCTAAAACATGCATGTGGAACCCAAGTATGATCAACCATGTGAACGGGAGACGTGTTCAAATATGTCTCAGTTTTCCTCCCCTGGTACTCGGGTGCAACATTCCAGACGCTTTACTAACACTCTCCCCACTTGGAGAGTCAGCGCCTTTAACCTCCTGTTTGGCCCAGTTTGCAATTTCTGCGGAAGATGAACAGGAATAGCGAGAACCAATGAGAGGCTAGCTGGAGGTGTCTGGACGGGCAAATTTAACTCTCATTTCCCACCAGGAAGAGGAAATAACCAAAGGCTCAGCCTGCCGTACCGGAACCAGATTAGGGCCTGAAGCCATCCTGCGGTGTTGCGGCCAGCTCAAAAGAAAGCGAGTTGAAGAAAGGAGCTCAGGGGCACTGTAATTCACAAACCTGCAGAGTTATAAATGACAGCTATCGTCCAAAAATAGACTGAAGTAAGGCTGCCAAGAGGACTTGAAAGCGGGGCAGAATTGCAGGAAACCGATTTCAGGAGGTAGACTGGAATTGCATTGAAAGCATAGGAAAAGAGGCAGAACGGCCACAATGATGCACTTGGCCAAAAAGGGCGTATGCGTTTTTTCCTGAATATATTCAGGAAAAAACGCATACGCCCTTTTTGGCCAACCAAGCAAGCTTGCAAAGGAAATCTGCACTACAATGAAGTCTCACTTCCCCCCGGTCAAAAGGGCCATCTGAAAAAAGTGTAAAATCCAGAAAGGCAGGACAGGCCATGGAGAACTGGGAGCCTTGTTATGCTGATGGGCGGGATGTAAATTGCCAACAGACACTCGGGAGAAGTGTATGGTGTTTCCTGAAACATCTAAAAAACAAAGCAACAGAACCAAGGGCACTTCCACTTATGGTCCTATAGCTTAGGGAAATTAAAATCAAAAAGACACAGCCACCCCAAAGTTTGGAACGGCTCTGTTTACAAGAACCTCGTTTACAGTACAAGTTCAACATCGCAGAAAGTGAAAAATGGATAAAGAAGTTGTGGTATTTACTTACAAAGCAATATCACTCAGCAATGAAATCTGTGTCAACAGGCCCTTAGCAGCACAATGAGTGGATTCAGGTATGATGATTCTAACTGAAATAAGTCACACAGAAAAAGAAACATCATAAGATATCACTAATACACGGAATGTAAACTTGGCTACACAGGAACTGAATTACAGAACAGAACAGGGTCTCAAATTTAGAAAACCAACTATGCTTGCTTAAGGGTAAAGGTGAGTTGGGGTGCTGCATAAAACCAGAGATTGAAATGAGCACAGATAAAGTTCCTTAAGTCAAATATGGAATAGACAAGAGCTACTCCTTGCTCAACGAAATGGACTCAACACTGCATATTAAACGCCTAAGAATGTGCCTGACTAGTAAGTATCTTAAAACCTATGGATTGCTATGTCTCCGAAAGAGAATCAAGCATGTGTACAGGGGCATAAATGCAGCAGTGATAGGATTGGAGAGGTTCGGTGAGCAAATGAAGACCCTTTGAAGTCATATTGCATGGTACCCATTACACGGGTCTCAACTCTCCAGGTTTAAGGTATTCTTCCTTCAGCTAAAACATGCATGTGGAACCCAGAGTATGATCAACCATGTGAACGGGAGACGTGTTCAAATATGTCTCAGTTTTCCTCCCCTGGTACTCGGGTGCAACATTCAAGACGCTTTACTAACACTCTCCCCACTTGGAGAGTCAGCGCCTTTAACCTCCTGTTTGGCCCAGTTTGCAATTTCTGCGGAAGATGAACAGGAATAGCGAGAACCAATGAGAGACTAGCTGGAGGTGTCTGGACGGCCAAATTTAACTCTCATTTCCCACCAGGAAGAGGAAATAACCAAAGGCTCAGCGTGCCATGCCGGAACCAGATTAGGGCCTGAAGCCATCCTGCGGTGTTGCGGCCAGGTCACAAGAAAGCGAGTTGAAGAAAGGAGCTCAGGGGCACTGTAATTCACAAACCTGCAGAGTTATAAATGACAGCTATCGTCCAAAAATATACTGAAGTAAGGCTGCCAAGAGGACTTGAAAGCGGGGCAGAATTGCAGGAAACCGATTTCAGGAGGTAGACTGGAATTGCATTGAAAGCATAGGAAAAGAGGCAGAACGTCCACAATGATGCACTTGGCCAAAAAGGGCGTATGCGTTTTTTCCAGAATATATTCAGGAAAAAACGCATACGCCCTTTTTGGCCAACCAAGCAAGCTTGCAAAGGAAATCTGCACTACAATTAAGTCTCACTTCCCCCCGGTCAAAAGGGCCATCTGAAAAAAGTGTAAAATCCAGAAAGGCAGGACAGGCCATGGAGAACTGGGAGCCTTGTTATGCTGATGGGCGGGATGTAAATTGCCAACAGACACTTGGGAGAAGTGTATGGTGTTTCCTGAAACATCTAAAAAACAATGCAACAGAGCCTAGGGCACTGCCACTTATGGTCCTATAGCTTAGGGAAATTAAAATCAAAAAGACACAGCCACCCCAAAGTTTGGGACGCCTCTGTTTACAAGAACCTCGTTTACAGTACAAGTTCAACATCGCAGAAAGTGAAAAATGGATAAAGAAGTTGTGGTATTTACTTACAAAGCAATATTACTCAGCAATGAAATCTATGTCATCAGGCCCTTAGCAGCACAATGAGTGGATTCAGGTATGATGATTCTAACTGAAATAAGTCACACAGAAAAAGAAACATCATAAGATATCAGTAATACACGGAATGTAAACTTGGCTATACAGGAACTGAATTACAGAACAGAACAGGGTCTCAAATTTAGAAAACCAACTTATGCTTGCTTAAGGGTAAAGGTGAGTTGGGGTGCTGCATAAAACCAGAGATTAAAATGAGCACAGATAAAGTTCCTTAAGTCAAATATGGAATAGACAAGAGCTACTCCTTGCTCAACGAAATGGACTCAACACCGCATATTAAACGCCTAAGAATGTACCTGACTAGTAAGTATCGTAAAACCTATGGATTGCTATGTCTCCAAAAGAGAATCAAGCATGTGTACAGGGGCATAAACGCAGCAGTGATAGGATTGGAGAGGTTCGGTGAGCAAATGAAGACCCTTTGAAGTCATATTGCATGGTACCCATTACACGGGTCTCAACTCTCCAGGTTTATGGTATTCTTCCTTCAGCTAAAACATGCATGTGGAACCCAAGTATGATCAACCATGTGAACGGGAGACGTGTTCAAATATGTCTCAGTTTTCCTCCCCTGGTACTCGGGTGCAACATTCCAGACGCTTTACTAACACTCTCCCCACTTGGAGAGTCAGTCCCTTTAACCTCCTGTTTGGCCCAGTTTGCAATTTCTGCGGAAGATGAACAGGAATAGCGAGAACCAATGAGAGGCTAGCTGGAGGTGTCTGGACGGGCAAATTTAACTCTCATTTCCCACCAGGAAGAGGAAATAACCAAAGGCTCAGCGTGCCGTACCGGAACCAGATTAGGGCCTGAAGCCATCCTGCGGTGTTGCGGCCAGCTCAAAAGAAAGCGAGTTGAAGAAAGGAGCTCAGGGGCACTGTAATTCACAAACCTGCAGAGTTATAAATGACAGCTATCGTCCAAAAATAGACTGAAGTAAGGCTGCCAAGAGGACTTGAAAGCGGGGCAGAATTGCAGGAAACCGATTTCAGGAGGTAGACTGGAATTGCATTGAAAGCATAGGAAAAGAGGCAGAACGGCCACAATGATGCACTTGGCCAAAAAGGGCGTATGCGTTTTTTCCTGAATATATTCAGGAAAAAACGCATACGCCCTTTTTGGCCAACCAAGCAAGCTTGCAAAGGAAATCTGCACTACAATGAAGTCTCACTTCCCCCCGGTCAAAAGGGCCATCTGAAAAAAGTGTAAAATCCAGAAAGGCAGGACAGGCCATGGAGAACTGGGAGCCTTGTTATGCTGATGGGCGGGATGTAAATTGCCAACAGACACTCGGGAGAAGTGTATGGTGTTTCCTGAAACATCTAAAAAACAATGCAACAGAGCCTAGGGCACTTCCACTTATGGTCCTATAGCTTAGGGAAATTAAAATCAAAAAGACACAGCCACCCCAAAGTTTGGAACAGCTCTGTTTACAAGAACCTCGTTTACAGTACAAGTTCAACATCGCAGAAAGTGAAAAATGGATAAAGAAGTTGTGGTATTTACTTACAAAGCAATATCACTCAGCAATGAAATCTGTGTCAACAGGCCCTTAGCAGCACAATGAGTGGATTCAGGTATGATGATTCTAACTGAAGTAAGTCACACAGAAAAAGAAACATCATAAGATATCACTAATACACGGAATGTAAACTTGGCTACACAGGAACTGAATTACAGAACAGAACAGGGTCTCAAATTTAGAAAACCAACTATGCTTGCTTAAGGGTAAAGGTGAGTTGGGGTGCTGCATAAAACCAGAGATTGAAATGAGCACAGATAAAGTTCCTTAAGTCAAATATGGAATAGACAAGAGCTACTCCTTGCTCAACAAAATGGACTCAACACCGCATATTAAACGCCTAAGAATGTGCCTGACTAGTAAGTATCTTAAAACCTATGGATTGCTATGTCTCCGAAAGAGAATCAAGCATGTGCACAGGGGCATAAATGCAGCAGTGATAGGATTGGAGAGGTTCGGTGAGCAAATGAAGACCCTTTGAAGTCATATTGCATGGTACCCATTACACGGGTCTCAACTCTCCAGGTTTAAGGTATTCTTCCTTCAGCTAAAACATGCATGTGGAACCCAAGTATGATCAACCATGTGAACGGGAGACGTGTTCAAATATGTCTCAGTTTTCCTCCCCTGGTACTCGGGTGCAACATTCCAGACGCTTTACTAACACTCTCCCCACTTGGAGAGTCAGCGTCTTTAACCTCCTGTTTGGCCCAGTTTGCAATTTCTGCGAAAGATGAACAGGAATAGCGAGAACCAATGAGAGGCTAGCTGGAGGTGTCTGGACGGGCAAATTTAACTCTCATTTCCCACCAGGAAGAGGAAATAACCAAAGGCTCAGCGTGCCGTACCGGAACCAGATTAGGGCCTGAAGCCATCCTGCGGTGTTGCGGCCAGGTCACAAGAAAGCGAGTTGAAGAAAGGAGCTCAGGGGCACTGTAATTCACAAACCTGCAGAGTTATAAATAACAGCTATTGTCCAAAAATATACTGAAATAAGGCTGCCAAGAGGACTCGAAAGCGGGGCAGAATTGCAGGAAACCGATTTCAGGAGGTAGACTGGAATTGCATTGAAAGCATAGGAAAAGAGGCAGAACGTCCACAATGATGCACTTGGCCAAAAAGGGCGTATGCGTTTTTTCCTGAATATATTCAGGAAAAAACGCATACGCCCTTTTTGGCCAACCAAGCAAGCTTGCAAAGGAAATCTGCACTAAAATGAAGTCTCACTTCCCCCCGGTCAAAAGGGCCATCTGAAAAAAGTGTAAAATCCAGAAAGGCAGGACAGGCCATGGAGAACTGGGAGCCTTGTTATGCTGATGGGCGGGATGTAAATTGCCAACAACCACTCGGGAGAAGTGTATGGTGTTTCCTGAAACATCTAAAAAACAAAGCAACGGAGCCTAGGGCACTTCCACTTATGGTCCTATAGCTTAGGGAAATTAAAATCAAAAAGACACAGCCACCCCAAAGTTTGGAACGGCTCTGTTTACAAGAACCTCGTTTACAGTACAAGTTCAACATCGCAGAAAGTGAAAAATGGATAAAGAAGTTGTGGTATTCACTTACAAAGCAATATCACTCAGCAATGAAATCTGTGTCATCAGGCCCTTAGCAGCACAATGAGTGGATTCAGGTATGATGATTCTAACTGAAGTAAGTCACACAGAAAAAGAAACATCATAAGATATCAGTAATACACGGAATGTAAACTTGGCTACACAGGAACTGAATTACAGAACAGAACAGGGTCTCAAATTTAGAAAACCAACTATGCTTGCTTAAGGGTAAAGGTGAGTTGGGGTGCTGCATAAAACCAGAGATTGAAATGAGCACAGATAAAGTTCCTTAAGTCAAATATGGAATAGACAAGAGCTACTCCTTGCTCAACGAAATGGACTCAACACCGCATATTAAACGCCTAAGAATGTGCCTGACTAGTAAGTATCTTAAAACCTATGGATTGCTATGTCTCCGAAAGAGAATCAAGCATGTGTACAGGGGCATAAACGCAGCAGTGATAGGATTGGAGAGGTTCGGTGAGCAAATGAAGACCCTTTGAAGTCATATTGCATGGTACCCATTACACGGGTCTCAACTCTCCAGGTTTAAGGTATTCTTCCTTCAGCTAAAACATGCATGTGGAACCCAAGTATGATCAACCATGTGAACGGGAGACGTGTTCAAATATGTCTCAGTTTTCCTCCCCTGGTACTCGGGTGCAACATTCCAGACGCTTTACTAACACTCTCCCCACTTGGAGAGTCAGCGCCTTTAACCTCCTGTTTGGCCCAGTTTGCAAATTCTGCGGAAGATGAACAGGAATAGCGAGAACCAATGAGAGGCTAGCTGGAGGTGTCTGGACGGGCAAATTTAACTCTCATTTCCCACCAGGAAGAGGAAATAACCAAAGGCTCAGCGTGCCGTACCGGAACCAGATTAGGGCCTGAAGCCATCCTGCGGTGTTGCGGCCAGCTCAAAAGAAAGCGAGTTGAAGAAAGGAGCTCAGGGGCACTGTAATTCACAAACCTGCAGAGTTATAAATGACAGCTATCGTCCAAAAACATACTGAAGTAAGGCTGCCAAGAGGACTTGAAAGCGGGGCAGAATTGCAGGAAACCGATTTCAGGAGGTAGACTGGAATTGCATTGAAAGCATAGGAAAAGAGGCAGAACGTCCACAATGATGCACTTGGCCAAAAAGGGCGTATGCGTTTTTTCCTGAATATATTCAGGAAAAAACGCATACGCCCTTTTTGGCCAACCAAGCAAGCTTGCAAAGGAAATCTGCACTACAATGAAGTCTCACTTCCCCCCGGTCAAAAGGGCCATCTGAAAAAAGTGTAAAATCCAGAAAGGAAGGACAGGCCATGGAGAACTGGGAGCCTTGTTATGCTGATGGGCGGGATGTAAATTGCCAACAGACACTCGGGAGAAGTGTATGGTGTTTCCTGAAACATCTAAAAAACAAAGCAACAGAGCCTAGGGCACTGCCACTTATGGTCCTATAGCTTAGGGAAATTAAAATCAAAAAGACACAGCCACCCCAAAGTTTGGAACGGCTCTGTTTACAAGAACCTCGTTTACAGTACAAGTTCAACATCGCAGAAAGTGAAAAATGGATAAAGAAGTTGTGGTATTTACTTACAAAGCAATATCACTCAGCAATGAAATCTGTGTCATCAGGCCCTTAGCAGCACAATGAGTGGATTCAGGTATGATGATTCTAACTGAAGTAAGTCACACAGAAAAAGAAACATCATAAGATATCAGTAATACACGGAATGTAAACTTGGCTACACAGGAACTGAATTACAGAACAGAACAGGGTCTCAAATTTAGAAAACCAACTATGCTTGCTTAAGGGTAAAGGTGAGTTGGGGTGCTGCATAAAACCAGAGATTGAAATGAGCACAGATAAAGTTCCTTAAGCCAAATATGGAATAGACAAGAGCTACTCCTTGCTCAACGAAATGGACTCAACACCGCATATTAAACGCCTAAGAATGTACCTGACTAGTAAGTATCTTAAAACCTATGGATTGCTATGTCTCCGAAAGAGAATCAAGCATGTGTACAGGGGCATAAACGCAGCAGTGATAGGATTGGAGAGGTTCGGTGAGCAAATGAAGACCCTTTGAAGTCATATTGCATGGTACCCATTACACGGGTTTAACTCTCCAGGTTTAAGGAATTCTTCCTTCAGCTAAAACATGCATGTGGAACCCAAGTATGATCAACCATGTGAACGGGAGACGTGTTCAAATATGTCTCAGTTTTCCTCCCCTGGTACTCGGGTGCAACATTCCAGACGCTTTACTAACACTCTCCCCACTTGGAGAGTCAGCGCCTTTAACCTCCTGTTTGGCCCAGTTTGCAATTTCTGCGGAAGATGAACAGGAATAGTGAGAACCAATGAGAGACTAGCTGGAGGTGTTTGGACGGGCAAATTTAACTCTCATTTCCCACCAGGAAGAGGAAATAACCAAAGGCTCAGCGTGCCGTGCCGGAACCAGATTAGGGCCTGAAGCCATCCTGCGGTGTTGCGGCCAGGTCACAAGAAAGCAAGTTGAAGAAAGGAGCTCAGGGGCACTGTAATTCACAAACCTGCAGAGTTATAAATGACAGCTATCGTCCAAAAATAGACTGAAGTAAGGCTGCCAAGAGGACTTGAAAGCGGGGCAGAATTGCAGGAAACCGATTTCAGGAGGTAGACTGGAATTGCATTGAAAGCATAGGAAAAGAGGCAGAACGTCCACAATGATGCACTTGGCCAAAAAGGGCGTATGCGTTTTTTCCTGAATATATTCAGGAAAAAACGCATACGCCCTTTTTGGCCAACCAAGCAAGCTTGCAAAGGAAATCTGCACTACAATGAAGTCTCACTTCCCCCCGGTCAAAAGGGCCATCTGAAAAAAGTGTAAAATCCAGAAAGTCAGGACAGGCCATGGAGAACTGGGAGCCTTGTTATGCTGATGGGCGGGATGTAAATTGCCAACAGACACTCGGGATAAGTGTATGGTGTTTCCTGAAACATCTAAAAAACAAAGCAACAGAGCCTAGGGCTCTGCCACTTATGGTCCTATAGCTTAGGGAAATTAAAATCAAAAAGACACAGCCACCCCAAAGTTTGGGACGCCTCTGTTTACAAGAACCTCGTTTACAGTACAAGTTCAACATCGCAGAAAGTGAAAAATGGATAAAGAAGTTTTTGTATTTACTTACAAAGCAATATCACTCAGCAATGAAATCTATGTCATCAGGCCCTTAGCATCACAATGAGTGGATTCAGGTATGATGATTCTAACTGAAATAAGTCACACAGAAAAAGAAACATCATAAGATATCACTAATACACGGAATGTAAACTTGGCTACACAGGAACTGAATTACAGAACAGAACAGGGTCTCAAATTTAGAAAACCAACTTATGCTTGCTTAAGGGGAAAGGTGAGTTGGGGTGCTGCATAAAACCAGAGATTGAAATGAGCACAGATAAAGTTCCTTAAGTCAAATATGGAATAGACAAGAGCTACTCCTTGCTCAACGAAATGGACTCAACACCGCATATTAAACGCCTAAGAATGTACCTGACTAGTAAGTATCTTAAAACCTATGGATTGCTATGTCTCTGAAAGAGAATCAAGCATGTGTACAGGGGCATAAACGCAGCAGTGATAGGATTGGAGACGTTCGGTGAGCAAATGAAGACCCTTTGAAGTCATATTGCATGGTACCCATTACACGGGTCTTAACTCTCCAGGTTTAAGGTATTCTTCCTTCAGCTAAAACATGCATGTGGAACCCAAGTATGATCAACCATGTGAACGGGAGACGTGTTCAAATATGTCTCAGTTTTCCTCCCCTGGTACTCGGGTGCAACATTCCAGACGCTTTACTAACACTCTCCCCACTTGGAGAGTCAGTCCCTTTAAACTCCTGTTTGGCCCAGTTTGCAATTTCTGCGGAAGATGAACAGGAATAGCGAGAACCAATGAGAGGCTAGCTGGAGGTGTCTGGACGGGCAAATTTAACTCTCATTTCCCACCAGGAAGAGGAATTAACCAAAGGCTCAGCGTGCTGTGCCGGAACCAGATTAGGGCCTGAAGCCATCCTGCGGTGTTGCGGCCAGGTCACAAGAAAGCGAGTTGAAGAAAGGAGCTCAGGGGCACTGTAATTCACAAACCTGCAGAGTTATAAATGACAGCTATCGTCCAAAAATAGACTGAAGTAAGGCTGCCAAGAGGACTTGAAAGCGGGGCAGAATTGCAGGAAACCGATTTCAGGAGGTAGACTGGAATTGCATTGAAAGCATAGGAAAAGAGGCAGAACGTCCACAATGATGCACTTGGCCAAAAAGGGCGTATGCGTTTTTTCCTGAATATATTCAGGAAAAAACGCATACGCCCTTTTTGGCCAACCAAGCAAGCTTGCAAAGGAAATCTGCACTACAATGAAGTCTCACTTCCCCCCGGTCAAAAGGGCCATCTGAAAAAAGTGTAAAATCCAGAAAGGCAGGACAGGCCATGGAGAACTGGGAGCCTTGTTATGCTGATGGGCGGGATGTAAATTGCCAACAGACACTCGGGAGAAGTGTATGGTGTTTCCTGAAACATCTAAAAAACAAAGCAACAGAACCTAGGGCACTTCCACTTATGGTCCTATAGCTTAGGGAAATTAAAATCAAAAAGACACAGCCACCCCAAAGTTTGGGACGCCTCTGTTTACAAGAACCTCGTTTACAGTACAAGTTCAACATCGCAGAACGTGAAAAATGGATAAAGAAGTTGTGGTATTTACTTACAAAACAATATCACTCAGCAATGAAATCTGTGTCATCAGGCCCTTAGCAGCACAATGAGTGGATTCAGGTATGATGATTCTAACTGAAGTAAGTCACACAGAAAAAGAAACATCATAAGATATCACTAATACACGGAATGTAAATTTGGCTACACAGGAACTGAATTACAGAACAGAACAGGGTCTCAAATTTAGAAAACCAACTATGCTTGCTTAAGGGTAAAGGTGAGTTGGGGTGCTGCATAAAACCAGAGATTGAAATGAGCACAGATAAAGTTCCTTAAGTCAAATATGGAATAGACAAGAGCTACTCCTTGCTCAACGAAATGGACTCAACACCGCATATTAAACGCCTAAGAATGTGCCTGACTAGTAAGTATCTTAAAACCTATGGATTGCTATGTCTCCGAAAGAGAATCAAGCATGTGTACAGGGGCATAAACGCAGCAGTGATAGGATTGGAGAGGTTCGGTGAGCAAATGAAGACCCTTTGAAGTCATATTGCATGGTACCCATTACACGGGTCTCAACTCTCCAGGTTTAAGGTATTCTTCCTTCAGCTAAAACATGCATGTGGAACCCAAGTATGATCAACCATGTGAACGGGAGACGTGTTCAAATATGTCTCAGTTTTCCTCCCCTGGTACTCGGGTGCAACATTCCAGATGCTTTACTAACATTCTCCCCACTTGGAGAGTCAGCGCCTTTAACCTCCTGTTTGGCCCAGTTTGCAATTTCTGCGGAAGATGAACAGGAATAGCGAGAACCAATGAGAGGCTAGCTGGAGGTGTCTAGACGGGCAAATTTAACTCTCATTTCCCACAAGGAAGAGGAAATAACCAAAGGCTCAGCGTGCCGTACCGGAACCAGATTAGGGCCTGAAGCCATCCTGCGGTGTTGCGGCCAGCTCAAAAGAAAGCGAGTTGAAGAAAGGAGCTCAGGGGCACTGTAATTCACAAACCTGCAGAGTTATAAATGACAGCTATCGTCCAAAAACATACTGAAGTAAGGCTGCCAAGAGGACTTGAAAGCGGGGCAGAATTGCAGGAAACCGATTTCAGGAGGTAGACTGGAATTGCATTGAAAGCATAGGAAAAGAGGCAGAACGTCCACAATGATGCACTTGGCCAAAAAGGGCGTATGCGTTTTTTCCTGAATATATTCAGGAAAAAACGCATACGCCCTTTTTGGCCAACCAAGCAAGCTTGCAAAGGAAATCTGCACTACAATGAAGTCTCACTTCCCCCCGGTCAAAAGGGCCATCTGAAAAAAGTGTAAAATCCAGAAAGGCAGGACAGGCCATGGAGAACTGGAAGCCTCGTTATGCTGATGGGCGGGATGTAAATTGCCAACAGACACTCGGGAGAAGTGTATGGTGTTTCCTGAAACATCTAAAAAACAAAGCAACAGAACCTAGGGCACTTCCACTTATGGTCCTATAGCTTAGGGAAATTAAAATCAAAAAGACACAGCCACCCCAAAGTTTGGGACGCCTCTGTTTACAAGAACCTCGTTTACAGTACAAGTTCAACATCACAGAAAGTGAAAAATGGATAAAGAAGTTGTGGTATTTACTTACAAAGCAATATCACTCAGCAATGAAATCTATGTCATCAGGCCCTTAGCATCACAATGAGTGGATTCAGGTATGATGATTCTAACTGAAATAAGTCACACAGAAAAAGAAACATTATAAGATATCAGTAATACACGGAATGTAAACTTGGCTACAAAGGAACTGAATTACAGAACAGAACAGGGTCTCAAATTTAGAAAACCAACTATGCTTGCTTAAGGGGAAAGGTGAGTTGGGGTGCTGCATAAAACCAGAGATTGAAATGAGCACAGATAAAGTTCCTTAAGTCAAATATGGAATAGACAAGAGCTACTCCTTGCTCAACGAAATGGACTCAACACCGCATATTAAACGCCTAAGAATGTGCCTGACTAGTAAGTATCTTAAAACCTATGGATTGCTATGTCTCCGAAAGAGAATCAAGCATGTGTACAGGGGCATAAACGCAGCAGTGATAGGATTGGAGAGGTTCGGTGAGCAAATGAAGACCCTTTGAAGTCATATTGCATGGTACCCATTACACGGGTCTCAACTCTCCAGGTTTAAGGTATTCTTCCTTCAGCTAAAACATGCATGTGGAACCCAAGTATGATCAACCATGTGAACGGGAGACGTGTTCAAATATGTCTCAGTTTTCCTCCCCTGGTACTCGGGTGCAACATTCCAGATGCTTTACTAACATTCTCCCCACTTGGAGAGTCAGCGCCTTTAACCTCCTGTTTGGCCCAGTTTGCAATTTCTGCGGAAGATGAACAGGAATAGCGAGAACCAATGAGAGGCTAGCTGGAGGTGTCTAGACGGGCAAATTTAACTCTCATTTCCCACAAGGAAGAGGAAATAACCAAAGGCTCAGCGTGCCGTACCGGAACCAGATTAGGGCCTGAAGCCATCCTGCGGTGTTGCGGCCAGCTCAAAAGAAAGCGAGTTGAAGAAAGGAGCTCAGGGGCACTGTAATTCACAAACCTGCAGAGTTATAAATGACAGCTATCGTCCAAAAACATACTGAAGTAAGGCTGCCAAGAGGACTTGAAAGCGGGGCAGAATTGCAGGAAACCGATTTCAGGAGGTAGACTGGAATTGCATTGAAAGCATAGGAAAAGAGGCAGAACGTCCACAATGATGCACTTGGCCAAAAAGGGCGTATGCGTTTTTTCCTGAATATATTCAGGAAAAAACGCATACGCCCTTTTTGGCCAACCAAGCAAGCTTGCAAAGGAAATCTGCACTACAATGAAGTCTCACTTCCCCCCGGTCAAAAGGGCCATCTGAAAAAAGTGTAAAATCCAGAAAGGCAGGACAGGCCATGGAGAACTGGAAGCCTCGTTATGCTGATGGGCGGGATGTAAATTGCCAACAGACACTCGGGAGAAGTGTATGGTGTTTCCTGAAACATCTAAAAAACAAAGCAACAGAACCTAGGGCACTTCCACTTATGGTCCTATAGCTTAGGGAAATTAAAATCAAAAAGACACAGCCACCCCAAAGTTTGGGACGCCTCTGTTTACAAGAACCTCGTTTACAGTACAAGTTCAACATCACAGAAAGTGAAAAATGGATAAAGAAGTTGTGGTATTTACTTACAAAGCAATATCACTCAGCAATGAAATCTATGTCATCAGGCCCTTAGCATCACAATGAGTGGATTCAGGTATGATGATTCTAACTGAAATAAGTCACACAGAAAAAGAAACATTATAAGATATCAGTAATACACGGAATGTAAACTTGGCTACAAAGGAACTGAATTACAGAACAGAACAGGGTCTCAAATTTAGAAAACCAACTTATGCTTGCTTAAGGGGAAAGGTGAGTTGGGGTGCTGCATAAAACCAGAGATTGAAATGAGCACAGATAAAGTTCCTTAAGTCAAATATGGAATAGACAAGAGCTACTCCTTGCTCAACGAAATGGACTCAACACCGCATATTAAACGTCTAAGAATGTACATGACTAGTAAGTATCTTAAAACCTATGGATTGCTATGTCTCCGAAAGAGAATCAAGCATGTGTACAGGGGCATAAACGCAGCAGTGATAGGATTGGAGAGGTTCGGTGAGCAAATGAAGACCCTTTGAAGTCATATTGCATGGTACCCATTACACGGGTCTTAACTCTCCAGGTTTAAGGTATTCTTCCTTCAGCTAAAACATGCATGTGGAACCCAAGTATGATCAACCATGTGAACGGGAGACGTGTTCAAATATGTCTCAGTTTTCCTCCCCTGGTACTCGGGTGCAACATTCCAGACGCTTTACTAACACTCTCCCCACTTGGAGAGTCAGTCCCTTTAACCTCCTGTTTGGCCCAGTTTGCAATTTCTGCGGAAGATGAACAGGAATAGCGAGAACCAATGAGAGACTAGCTGGAGGTGTTTGGACGGGCAAATTTAACTCTCATTTCCCACCAGGAAGAGGAAATAACCAAAGGCTCAGCGTGCCGTGCCGGAACCAGATTAGGGCCTGAAGCCATCCTGCGGTGTTGCGGCCAGGTCACAAGAAAGCAAGTTGAAGAAAGGAGCTCAGGGGCACTGTAATTCACAAACCTGCAGAGTTATAAATGACAGCTATCGTCCAAAAATAGACTGAAGTAAGGCTGCCAGGAGGACTTGAAAGCGGGGCAGAATTGCAGGAAACCGATTTCAGGAGGTAGACTGGAATTGCATTGAAAGCATAGGAAAAGAGGCAGAACGTCCACAATGATGCACTTGGCCAAAAAGGGCGTATGCGTTTTTTCCTGAATATATTCAGGAAAAAACGCATACGCCCTTTTTGGCCAACCAAGCAAGCTTGCAAAGGAAATCTGCACTACAATGAAGTCTCACTTCCCCCCGGTCAAAAGGGCCATCTGAAAAAAGTGTAAAATCCAGAAAGGCAGGACAGGCCATGGAAAACTGGGAGCCTTGTTATGCTGATGGGCGGGATGTAAATTGCCAACAACCACTCGGGAGAAGTGTATGGTGTTTCCTGAAACATCTAAAAAACAAAGCAACAGAGCCTAGGGCACTTCCACTTATGGTCCTATAGCTTAGGGAAATTAAAATCAAAAAGACACAGCCACCCCAAAGTTTGGAACGGCTCTGTTTACAAGAACCTCGTTTACAGTACAAGTTCAACATCGCAGAAAGTGAAAAATGGATAAAGAAGTTGTGGTATTCACTTTCAAAGCAATATCACTCAGCAATGAAATCTATGTCATCAGGCCCTTAGCAGCACAATGAGTGGATTCAGGTATGATGATTCTAACTGAAATAAGTCACACAGAAAAAGAAACATCATAAGATATCAGTAATACACGGAATGGAAACTTGGCTACACAGGAACTGAATTACAGAACAGAACTGGGTCACAAATTTAGAAAAACAACTTATGCTTGCTTAAGGGTAAAGGTGAGTTGGGGTGCTGCATAAAACCAGAGATTGAAATAAGCACAGATAAAGTTCCTTAAGCCAAATATGGAATAGACAAGAGCTACTCCTTGCTCAACGAATTGGACTCAACACCGCATATTAAACGCCTAAGAATGTACCTGACTTGTAAGTATCTTAAAACCTATAGATTGCTATGTCTCCGAAAGAGAATCAAGCATGTGTACAGGGGCATAAACGCAGCAGTGATAGGATTGGAGAGGTTCGGTGAGCAAATGAAGACCCTTTGAAGTCATATTGCATGGTACCCATTCCACGGGTTTCAATTACCCAGGTTTTAGGTATTCTTCCTTCAGCTAAAACAGGCATGTGGAACCCAGAGTATGATCAACCATGTGATCGGGAGACATGTTCAAATATGTCTCAGTTTTCCTCCCCTGGTACTCGGGTGCAACATTCCAGACGCTTTACTAACACTCTCCCCACTTGGAGAGTCAGCGCCTTTAACCTCCTGTTTGGCCCAGTTTGCAATTTCTGCGGAAGATGAACAGGAATAGCGAGAACCAATGAGAGGCTAGCTGGAGGTGTCTCGACGGGCAAATTTAACTCTCATTTCCCAACAGGAAGAGGAAATAACCAAAGGCTCAGCGTGCCGTGCCGGAACCAGATTAGGGCCTGAAGCCATCCTGCGGTGTTGCGGCCAGGTCACAAGAAAGCGAGTTGAAGAAAGGAGCTCAGGGGCACTGTAATTCACAAACCTGCAGAGTTATAAATGACAGCTATCGTCCAAAAACATACTGAAGTAAGGCTGCCAAGAGGACTTGAAAGCGGGGCAGAATTGCAGGAAACCGATTTCAGGAGGTAGACTGGAATTGCATTGAAAGCATAGGAAAAGAGGCAGAACGTCCACAATGATGCACTTGGCCAAAAAGGGCGTATGCGTTTTTTCCTGAATATATTCAGGAAAAAACGCATACGCCCTTTTTGGCCAACCAAGCAAGCTTGCAAAGGAAATCTGCACTACAATGAAGTCTCACTTCCCCCCGGTCAAAAGGGCCATCTGAAAAAAGTGTAAAATCCAGAAAGGAAGGACAGGCCATGGAGAACTGGGAGCCTTGTTATGCTGATGGGCGGGATGTAAATTGCCAACAGACACTCGGGAGAAGTGTATGGTGTTTCCTGAAACATCTAAAAAACAAAGCAACAGAGCCTAGGGCACTTCCACTTATGGTCCTATAGCTTAGGGAAATTAAAATCAAAAAGACACAGCCACCCCAAAGTTTGGAACGGCTCTGTTTACAAGAACCTCGTTTACAGTACAAGTTCAACATCGCAGAAAGTGAAAAATGGATAAAGAAGTTGTGGTATTTACTTACAAAGCAATATCACTCAGCAATGAAATCTGTGTCATCAGGCCCTTAGCAGCACAATGAGTGGATTCAGGTATGATGATTCTAACTGAAGTAAGTCACACAGAAAAAGAAACATCATAAGATATCAGTAATACACGGAATGTAAACTTGGCTACACAGGAACTGAATTACAGAACAGAACAGGGTCTCAAATTTAGAAAACCAACTATGCTTGCTTAAGGGTAAAGGTGAGTTGGGGTGCTGCATAAAACCAGAGATTGAAATGAGCACAGATAAAGTTCCTTAAGCCAAATATGGAATAGACAAGAGCTACTCCTTGCTCAACGAAATGGACTCAACACCGCATATTAAACGCCTAAGAATGTACCTGACTAGTAAGTATCTTAAAACCTATGGATTGCTATGTCTCCGAAAGAGAATCAAGCATGTGTACAGGGGCATAAACGCAGCAGTGATAGGATTGGAGAGGTTCGGTGAGCAAATGAAGACCCTTTGAAGTCATATTGCATGGTACCCATTACACGGGTTTAACTCTCCAGGTTTAAGGAATTCTTCCTTCAGCTAAAACATGCATGTGGAACCCAAGTATGATCAACCATGTGAACGGGAGACGTGTTCAAATATGTCTCAGTTTTCCTCCCCTGGTACTCGGGTGCAACATTCCAGACGCTTTACTAACACTCTCCCCACTTGGAGAGTCAGCGCCTTTAACCTCCTGTTTGGCCCAGTTTGCAATTTCTGCGGAAGATGAACAGGAATAGCGAGAACCAATGAGAGACTAGCTGGAGGTGTTTGGACGGGCAAATTTAACTCTCATTTCCCAACAGGAAGAGGAAATAACCAAAGGCTCAGCGTGCCGTGCCGGAACCAGATTAGGGCCTGAAGCCATCCTGCGGTGTTGCGGCCAGGTCACAAGAAAGCAAGTTGAAGAAAGGAGCTCAGGGGCACTGTAATTCACAAACCTGCAGAGTTATAAATGACAGCTATCGTCCAAAAATAGACTGAAGTAAGGCTGCCAAGAGGACTTGAAAGCGGGGCAGAATTGCAGGAAACCGATTTCAGGAGGTAGACTGGAATTGCATTGAAAGCATAGGAAAAGAGGCAGAACGTCCACAATGATGCACTTGGCCAAAAAGGGCGTATGCGTTTTTTCCTGAATATATTCAGGAAAAAACGCATACGCCCTTTTTGGCCAACCAAGCAAGCTTGCAAAGGAAATCTGCACTACAATGAAGTCTCACTTCCCCCCGGTCAAAAGGGCCATCTGAAAAAAGTGTAAAATCCAGAAAGTCAGGACAGGCCATGGAGAACTGGGAGCCTTGTTATGCTGATGGGCGGGATGTAAATTGCCAACAGACACTCGGGATAAGTGTATGGTGTTTCCAGAAACATCTAAAAAACAAAGCAACAGAGCCTAGGGCTCTGCCACTTATGGTCCTATAGCTTAGGGAAATTAAAATCAAAAAGACACAGCCACCCCAAAATTTGGGACGCCTCTGTTTACAAGAACCTCGTTTACAGTACAAGTTCAACATCGCAGAAAGTGAAAAATGGATAAAGAAGTTTTTGTATTTACTTACAAAGCAATATCACTCAGCAATGAAATCTATGTCATCAGGCCCTTAGCATCACAATGAGTGGATTCAGGTATGATGATTCTAACTGAAATAAGTCACACAGAAAAAGAAACATCATAAGATATCAGTAATACACGTAATGTAAACTTGGCTACACAGGAACTGAATTACAGAACAGAACAGGGTCTCAAATTTAGAAAACCAACTTATGCTTGCTTAAGGGTAAAGGTGAGTTGGGGTGCTGCATAAAACCAGAGATTGAAATGAGCACAGATAAAGTTCCTTAAGTCAAATATGGAATAGACAAGAGCTACTCCTTGCTCAACGAAATGGACTCAACACCGCATATTAAACGCCTAAGAATGTACCTGACTAGTAAGTATCTTAAAACCTATGGATTGCTATGTCTCCGAAAGAGAATCAAGCATGTGTACAGGGGCATAAACGCAGCAGTGATAGGATTGGAGAGGTTCGGTGAGCAAATGAAGACCCTTTGAAGTCATATTGCATGGTACCCATTACACGGGTCTTAACTCTCCAGGTTTATGGTATTCTTCCTTCAGCTAAAACATGCATGTGGAACCCAAGTATGATCAACCATGTGAACGGGAGACGTGTTCAAATATGTCTCAGTTTTCCTCCCCTGGTACTCGGGTGCAACATTCCAGACGCTTTACTAACACTCTCCCGACTTGGAGAGTCAGTCCCTTTAAACTCCTGTTTGGCCCAGTTTGCAATTTCTGCGGAAGATGAACAGGAATAGCGAGAACCAATGAGAGACTAGCTGGAGGTGTCTGGACGGGCAAATTTAACTCTCATTTCCCACCAGGAAGAGGAATTAACCAAAGGCTCAGCGTGCCGTGCCGGAACCAGATTAGGGCCTGAAGCCATCCTGCGGTGTTGCGGCCAGCTCAAAAGAAACCGAGTTGAAGAAAGGAGCTCAGGGGCACTGTAATTCACAAACCTGCAGAGTTATAAATGACAGCTATCGTCCAAAAATAGACTGAAGTAAGGCTGCCAAGAGGACTTGAAAGCGGGGCAGAATTGCAGGAAACCGATTTCAGGAGGTAGACTGGAATTGCATTGAAAGCATAGGAAAAGAGGCAGAACGTCCACAATGATGCACTTGGCCAAAAAGGGCGTATGCGTTTTTTCCTGAATATATTCAGGAAAAAACGCATACGCCCTTTTTGGCCAACCAAGCAAGCTTGCAAAGGAAATCTGCACTACAATGAAGTCTCACTTCCCCCCGGTCAAAAGGGCCATCTGAAAAAAGTGTAAAATCCAGAAAGGCAGGACAGGCCATGGAGAACTGGGAGCCTTGTTATGCTGATGGGCGGGATGTAAATTGCCAACAGACACTCGGGAGAAGTGTATGGTGTTTCCTGAAACATCTAAAAAACAAAGCAACAGAGCCTAGGGCACAGCCACTTATGGTCCTATAGCTTAGGGAAATTAAAATCAAAAAGACACAGCCACCCCAAAGTTTGGGACACCTCTGTTTACAAGAACCTCGTTTACAGTAGAAGTTCAACATCGCAGAAAGTGAAAAATGGATAAAGAAGTTTTTGTATTTACTTACAAAGCAATATCACTCAGCAATGAAATCTATGTCATCAGGCCCTTAGCATCACAATGAGTGGATTCAGGTATGATGATTCTAACTGAAATAAGTCACACAGAAAAAGAAACATCATAAGATATCAGTAATACACGTAATGTAAACTTGGCTACACAGGAACTGAATTACAGAACAGAACAGGGTCTCAAATTTAGAAAACCAACTTATGCTTGCTTAAGGGGAAAGGTGAGTTGGGGTGCTGCATAAAACCAGAGATTGAAATGAGCACAGATAAAGTTCCTTAAGTCAAATATGGAATAGACAAGAGCTACTCCTTGCTCAACGAAATGGACTCAACACCGCATATTAAACGCCTAAGAATGTACCTGACTAGTAAGTATCTTAAAACCTATGGATTGCTATGTCTCTGAAAGAGAATCAAGCATGTGTACAGGGGCATAAACGCAGCAGTGATAGGATTGGAGAGGTTCGGTGAGCAAATGAAGACCCTTTGAAGTCATATTGCATGGTACCCATTACACGGGTCTTAACTCTCCAGGTTTAAGGTATTCTTCCTTCAGCTAAAACATGCATGTGGAACCCAAGTATGATCAACCATGTGAACGGGAGACGTGTTCAAATATGTCTCAGTTTTCCTCCCCTGGTACTCGGGTGCAACATTCCAGACGCTTTACTAACACTCTCCCCACTTGGAGAGTCAGTCCCTTTAAACTCCTGTTTGGCCCAGTTTGCAATTTCTGCGGAAGATGAACAGGAATAGCGAGAACCAATGAGAGGCTAGCTGGAGGTGTCTGGACGGGCAAATTTAACTCTCATTTCCCACCAGGAAGAGGAATTAACCAAAGGCTCAGCGTGCTGTGCCGGAACCAGATTAGGGCCTGAAGCCATCCTGCGGTGTTGCGGCCAGGTCACAAGAAAGCAAGTTGAAGAAAGGAGCTCAGGGGCACTGTAATTCACAAACCTGCAGAGTTATAAATGACAGCTATCGTCCAAAAATAGACTGAAGTAAGGCTGCCAAGAGGACTTGAAAGCGGGGCAGAATTGCAGGAAACCGATTTCAGGAGGTAGACTGGAATTGCATTGAAAGCATAGGAAAAGAGGCAGAACGTCCACAATGATGCACTTGGCCAAAAAGGGCGTATGCGTTTTTTCCTGAATATATTCAGGAAAAAACGCATACGCCCTTTTTGGCCAACCAAGCAAGCTTGCAAAGGAAATCTGCACTACAATGAAGTCTCACTTCCCCCCGGTCAAAAGGGCCATCTGAAAAAAGTGTAAAATCCAGAAAGGCAGGACAGGCCATGGAGAACTGGGAGCCTTGTTATGCTGATGGGCGGGATGTAAATTGCCA
This sequence comes from Stenella coeruleoalba, assembly GCF_951394435.1. Classification (NCBI taxonomy): domain Eukaryota; kingdom Metazoa; phylum Chordata; class Mammalia; order Artiodactyla; family Delphinidae; genus Stenella; species Stenella coeruleoalba. Next base: position 104,943 of record NW_027646289.1, read on the forward strand.
ACAGACACTCGGGAGAAGTGTATGGTGTTTCCTGAAACATCTAAAAAACAAAGCAACAGAACCTAGGGCACTTCCACTTATGGTCCTATAGCTTAGGGAAATTAAAATCAAAAAGACACAGCCACCCCAAAGTTTGGGACGCCTCTGTTTACAAGAACCTCGTTTACAGTACAAGTTCAACATCGCAGAACGTGAAAAATGGATAAAGAAGTTGTGGTATTTACTTACAAAGCAATATCACTCAGCAATGAAATCTGTGTCATCAGGCCCTTAGCAGCACAATGAGTGGATTCAGGTATGATGATTCTAACTGAAGTAAGTCACACAGAAAAAGAAACATCATAAGATATCACTAATACACGGAATGTAAATTTGGCTACACAGGAACTGAATTACAGAACAGAACAGGGTCTCAAATTTAGAAAACCAACTATGCTTGCTTAAGGGTAAAGGTGAGTTGGGGTGCTGCATAAAACCAGAGATTGAAATGAGCACAGATAAAGTTCCTTAAGTCAAATATGGAATAGACAAGAGCTACTCCTTGCTCAACGAAATGGACTCAACACCGCATATTAAACGCCTAAGAATGTGCCTGACTAGTAAGTATCTTAAAACCTATGGATTGCTATGTCTCCGAAAGAGAATCAAGCATGTGTACAGGGGCATAAACGCAGCAGTGATAGGATTGGAGAGGTTCGGTGAGCAAATGAAGACCCTTTGAAGTCATATTGCATGGTACCCATTACACGGGTCTCAACTCTCCAGGTTTAAGGTATTCTTCCTTCAGCTAAAACATGCATGTGGAACCCAAGTATGATCAACCATGTGAACGGGAGACGTGTTCAAATATGTCTCAGTTTTCCTCCCCTGGTACTCGGGTGCAACATTCCAGATGCTTTACTAACATTCTCCCCACTTGGAGAGTCACCGCCTTTAACCTCCTGTTTGGCCCAGTTTGCAATTTCTGCGGAAGATGAACAGGAATAGCGAGAACCAATGAGAGGCTAGCTGGAGGTGTCTAGACGGGCAAATTTAACTCTCATTTCCCACAAGGAAGAGGAAATAACCAAAGGCTCAGCGTGCCGTACCGGAACCAGATTAGGGCCTGAAGCCATCCTGCGGTGTTGCGGCCAGCTCAAAAGAAAGCGAGTTGAAGAAAGGAGCTCAGGGGCACTGTAATTCACAAACCTGCAGAGTTATAAATGACAGCTATCGTCCAAAAACATACTGAAGTAAGGCTGCCAAGAGGACTTGAAAGCGGGGCAGAATTGCAGGAAACCGATTTCAGGAGGTAGACTGGAATTGCATTGAAAGCATAGGAAAAGAGGCAGAACGTCCACAATGATGCACTTGGCCAAAAAGGGCGTATGCGTTTTTTCCTGAATATATTCAGGAAAAAACGCATACGCCCTTTTTGGCCAACCAAGCAAGCTTGCAAAGGAAATCTGCACTACAATGAAGTCTCACTTCCCCCCGGTCAAAAGGGCCATCTGAAAAAAGTGTAAAATCCAGAAAGGCAGGACAGGCCATGGAGAACTGGAAGCCTCGTTATGCTGATGGGCGGGATGTAAATTGCCAACAGACACTCGGGAGAAGTGTATGGTGTTTCCTGAAACATCTAAAAAACAAAGCAACAGAACCTAGGGCACTTCCACTTATGGTCCTATAGCTTAGGGAAATTAAAATCAAAAAGACACAGCCACCCCAAAGTTTGGGACGCCTCTGTTTACAAGAACCTCGTTTACAGTACAAGTTCAACATCACAGAAAGTGAAAAATGGATAAAGAAGTTGTGGTATTTACTTACAAAGCAATATCACTCAGCAATGAAATCTATGTCATCAGGCCCTTAGCATCACAATGAGTGGATTCAGGTATGATGATTCTAACTGAAATAAGTCACACAGAAAAAGAAACATTATAAGATATCAGTAATACACGGAATGTAAACTTGGCTACACAGGAACTGAATTACAGAACAGAACAGGGTCTCAAATTTAGAAAACCAACTTATGCTTGCTTAAGGGTAAAGGTGAGTTGGGGTGCTGCATAAAACCAGAGATTGAAATGAGCACAGATAAAGTTCCTTAAGTCAAATATGGAATAGACAAGAGCTACTCCTTGCTCAACGAAATGGACTCAACACCGCATATTAAACGTCTAAGAATGTACATGACTAGTAAGTATCTTAAAACCTATGGATTGCTATGTCTCCGAAAGAGAATCAAGCATGTGTACAGGGGCATAAACGCAGCAGTGATAGGATTGGAGAGGTTCGGTGAGCAAATGAAGACCCTTTGAAGTCATATTGCATGGTACCCATTACACGGGTCTTAACTCTCCAGGTTTAAGGTATTCTTCCTTCAGCTAAAACATGCATGTGGAACCCAAGTATGATCAACCATGTGAACGGGAGACGTGTTCAAATATGTCTCAGTTTTCCTCCCCTGGTACTCGGGTGCAACATTCCAGACGCTTTACTAACACTCTCCCCACTTGGAGAGTCAGTCCCTTTAACCTCCTGTTTGGCCCAGTTTGCAATTTCTGCGGAAGATGAACAGGAATAGCGAGAACCAATGAGAGACTAGCTGGAGGTGTTTGGACGGGCAAATTTAACTCTCATTTCCCACCAGGAAGAGGAAATAACCAAAGGCTCAGCGTGCCGTGCCGGAACCAGATTAGGGCCTGAAGCCATCCTGCGGTGTTGCGGCCAGGTCACAAGAAAGCAAGTTGAAGAAAGGAGCTCAGGGGCACTGTAATTCACAAACCTGCAGAGTTATAAATGACAGCTATCGTCCAAAAATAGACTGAAGTAAGGCTGCCAGGAGGACTTGAAAGCGGGGCAGAATTGCAGGAAACCGATTTCAGGAGGTAGACTGGAATTGCATTGAAAGCATAGGAAAAGAGGCAGAACGTCCACAATGATGCACTTGGCCAAAAAGGGCGTATGCGTTTTTTCCTGAATATATTCAGGAAAAAACGCATACGCCCTTTTTGGCCAACCAAGCAAGCTTGCAAAGGAAATCTGCACTACAATGAAGTCTCACTTCCCCCCGGTCAAAAGGGCCATCTGAAAAAAGTGTAAAATCCAGAAAGGCAGGACAGGCCATGGAAAACTGGGAGCCTTGTTATGCTGATGGGCGGGATGTAAATTGCCAACAACCACTCGGGAGAAGTGTATGGTGTTTCCTGAAACATCTAAAAAACAAAGCAACAGAGCCTAGGGCACTTCCACTTATGGTCCTATAGCTTAGGGAAATTAAAATCAAAAAGACACAGCCACCCCAAAGTTTGGAACGGCTCTGTTTACAAGAACCTCGTTTACAGTACAAGTTCAACATCGCAGAAAGTGAAAAATGGATAAAGAAGTTGTGGTATTCACTTTCAAAGCAATATCACTCAGCAATGAAATCTATGTCATCAGGCCCTTAGCAGCACAATGAGTGGATTCAGGTATGATGATTCTAACTGAAATAAGTCACACAGAAAAAGAAACATCATAAGATATCAGTAATACACGGAATGGAAACTTGGCTACACAGGAACTGAATTACAGAACAGAACTGGGTCACAAATTTAGAAAAACAACTTATGCTTGCTTAAGGGTAAAGGTGAGTTGGGGTGCTGCATAAAACCAGAGATTGAAATAAGCACAGATAAAGTTCCTTAAGCCAAATATGGAATAGACAAGAGCTACTCCTTGCTCAACGAATTGGACTCAACACCGCATATTAAACGCCTAAGAATGTACCTGACTTGTAAGTATCTTAAAACCTATAGATTGCTATGTCTCCGAAAGAGAATCAAGCATGTGTACAGGGGCATAAACGCAGCAGTGATAGGATTGGAGAGGTTCGGTGAGCAAATGAAGACCCTTTGAATTCATATTGCATGGTACCCATTCCACGGGTTTCAATTACCCAGGTTTTAGGTATTCTTCCTTCAGCTAAAACAGGCATGTGGAACCCAGAGTATGATCAACCATGTGATCGGGAGACGTGTTCAAATATGTCTCAGTTTTCCTCCCCTGGTACTCGGGTGCAACATTCCAGACGCTTTACTAACACTCTCCCCACTTGGAGAGTCAGCGCCTTTAACCTCCTGTTTGGCCCAGTTTGCAATTTCTGCGGAAGATGAACAGGAATAGCGAGAACCAATGAGAGGCTAGCTGGAGGTGTCTGGACGGGCAAATTTAACTCTCATTTCCCAACAGGAAGAGGAAATAACCAAAGGCTCAGCGTGCCGTGCCGGAACCAGATTAGGGCCTGAAGCCATCCTGCGGTGTTGCGGCCAGGTCACAAGAAAGCGAGTTGAAGAAAGGAGCTCAGGGGCACTGTAATTCACAAACCTGCAGAGTTATAAATGACAGCTATCGTCCAAAAATAGACTGAAGTAAGGCTGCCAAGAGGACTTGAAAGCGGGGCAGAATTGCAGGAAACCGATTTCAGGAGGTAGACTGGAATTGCATTGAAAGCATAGGAAAAGAGGCAGAACGTCCACAATGATGCACTTGGCCAAAAAGGGCGTATGCGTTTTTTCCTGAATATATTCAGGAAAAAACGCATACGCCCTTTTTGGCCAACCAAGCAAGCTTGCAAAGGAAATCTGCACTACAATGAAGTCTCACTTCCCCCCGGTCAAAAGGGCCATCTGAAAAAAGTGTAAAATCCAGAAAGGCAGGACAGGCCATGGAGAACTGGGAGCCTTGTTATGCTGATGGGCGGGATGTAAATTGCCAACAACCACTCTGGAGAAGTGTACGGTGTTTCCTGAAACATCTAAAAAACAAAGCAACAGAACCTAGGGCACTTCCACTTATGGTCCTATAGCTTAGGGAAATTAAAATCAAAAAGACACAGCCACCCCAAAGTTTGGAACGGCTCTGTTTACAAGAACCTCGTTTACAGTACAAGTTCAACATCGCAGAAAGTGAAAAATGGATAAAGAAGTTGTTGTATTTACTTACAAAGCAATATCACTCAGCAATGAAATCTATGTCATCAGGCCCTTAGCATCACAATGAGTGGATTCAGGTATGATGATTCTAACTGAAATAAGTCACACAGAAAAAGAAACATCATAAGATATCAGTAATACACGGAATGTAAACTTGGCTACACAGGAACTGAATTACAGAACAGAACAGGGTCCCAAATTTAGAAAACCAACTTATGCTTGCTTAAGGGGAAAGGTGAGTTGGGGTGCGGCATAAAACCAGAGATTGAAATGAGCACAGATAAAGTTCCTTAAGTCAAATATGGAATAGACAAGAGCTTCTCCTTGCCCAACGAAATGGACTCAACACCGCATATTAAACGCCTAAGAATGTACCTGACTAGTAAGTATCGTAAAACCTATGGATTGCTATGTCTCCAAAAGAGAATCAAGCATGTGTACAGGGGCATAAACGCAGCAGTGATAGGATTGGAGAGGTTCGGTGAGCAAATGAAGACCCTTTGAAGTCATATTGCATGGTACCCATTACACGGGTCTTAACTCTCCAGGTTTAAGGTATTCTTCCTTCAGCTAAAACATGCATGTGGAACCCAAGTATGATCAACCATGTGAACGGGAGACGTGTTCAAATATGTCTCAGTTTTCCTCCCCTGGTACTCGGGTGCAACATTCCAGACGCTTTACTAACACTCTCCCCACTTGGAGAGTCAGCGCCTTTAACCTCCTGTTTGGCCCAGTTTGCAATTTCTGCGGAAGATGAACAGGAATAGCGAGAACCAATGAGAGGCTAGCTGGAGGTGTCTGGACGGGCAAATTTAACTCTCATTTCCCACCAGGAAGAGGAAATAACCAAAGGCTCAGCGTGCCGTACCGGAACCAGATTAGGGCCTGAAGCCATCCTGCGGTGTTGCGCCCAGCTCAAAAGAAAGCGAGTTGAAGAAAGGAGCTCAGGGGCACTGTAATTCACAAACCTGCAGAGTTATAAATGACAGCTATCGTCCAAAAATAGACTGAAGTAAGGCTGCCAAGAGGACTTGAAAGCGGGGCAGAATTGCAGGAAACCGATTTCAGGAGGTAGACTGGAATTGCATTGAAAGCATAGGAAAAGAGGCAGAACGTCCACAATGATGCACTTGGCCAAAAAGGGCGTATGCGTTTTTTCCTGAATATATTCAGGAAAAAACGCATACGCCCTTTTTGGCCAACCAAGCAAGCTTGCAAAGGAAATCTGCACTACAATGAAGTCTCACTTCCCCCCGGTCAAAAGGGCCATCTGAAAAAGTGTAAAATCCAGAAAGGCAGGACAGGCCATGGAGAACTGGGAGCCTTGTTATGCTGATGGGCGGGATGTAAATTGCCAACAACCACTCGGGAGAAGTGTATGGTGTTTCCTGAAACATCTAAAAAACAAAGCAACAGAACCTAGGGCACTGCCACTTATGGTCTTATAGCTTAGGGAAATTAAAATCAAAAAGACACAGCCACCCCAAAGTTTGGAACAGCTCTGTTTACAAGAACCTCGTTTACAGTACAAGTTCAACATCGCAGAAAGTGAAAAATGGATAAAGAAGTTGTGGTATTTACTTACAAAGCAATATCACTCAGCAATGAAATCTGTGTCATCAGGCCCTTAGCAGCACAATGAGTGGATTCAGGTATGATGATTCTAACTGAAATAAGTCACACAGAAAAAGAAACATCATAAGATATCAGTAATACACGGAATGGAAACTTGGCTACACAGGAACTGAATTACAGAACAGAACAGGGTCTCAAATTTAGAAAACCAACTTATTCTTACTTAAGGGTAAAGGTGAGTTGGGGTGCTGCATAAAACCAGAGATTGAAATGAGCACAGATAAAGTTCCTTAAGCCAAATATGGAATAGACAAGAGCTACTCCTTGCTCAACGAAATGGACTCAACACCCCATATTAAACGCCTAAGAATGTACCTGACTAGTAAGTATCTTAAAACCTATGGATTGCTATGTCTCCAAAAGAGATTCAAGCATGTGTACAGGGGCATAAACGCAGCAGTGATAGGATTGGAGAGGTTTGGTGAGCAAATGAAGACCCTTTGAAGTCATATTGCATGGTACCCATTCCACGGGTTTCAACTACCCAGGTTTAAGGTATTCTTCCTTCAGCTAAAACATGCATGTGGAACCTAGAGTATGATCAACCATGTGATCAGGAGACGTGTTCAAATATGTCTCAGTTTTCCTCCCCTGGTACTCGGGTGCAACATTCCAGACGCTTTACTAACACTCTCCCCACTTGGAGAGTCAGTCCCTTTAACCTCCTGTTTGGCCCAGTTTGCAATTTCTGCGGAAGATGAACAGGAATAGCGAGAACCAATGAGAGGCTAGCTGGAGGTGTCTGGTCGGGCAAATTTAACTCTCATTTCCCACCAGGAAGAGGAATTAACCAAAGGCTCAGCATGCCGGGCCGCAAACAGTTTAGGGCCTGAAGCCATCCTGCGGTGTTGCGGCCAGGTCACAAGAAAGCGAGTTGAAGAAAGGAGCTCAGGGCCACTGTAATTCACAAACCTGCAGAGTTATAAATGACAGCTATCGTCCAAAAATAGACTGAAGTAAGGCTGCCAAGAGGACTTGAAAGCGGGGCAGAATTGCAGGAAACCGATTTCAGGAGGTAGACTGGAATTGCATTGAAAGCATAGGAAAAGAGGCAGAACGTCCACAATGATGCACTTGGCCAAAAAGGGCGTATGCGTTTTTTCCTGAATATATTCAGGAAAAAACGCATAAGCCCTTTTTGGCCAACCAAGCAAGCTTGCAAAGGAAATCTGCACTACAATGAAGTCTCACTTCCCCCCGGTCAAAAGGGCCATCTGAAAAAAGTGTAAAATCCAGAAAGGCAACAGGCCATTGAGAACTGGGAGCCTTGTTATGCTGATGGGCAGGATGTAAATTGCCAACAACCACTCGGGAGAAGTGTATGGTGTTTCCTGAAACATCTAAAAAACAAAGCAACAGAGCCTAGGGCACTTCCACTTATGGTCCTATAGCTTAGGGAAATTAAAATCAAAAAGACACAGCCACCCCAAAGTTTGGAACGGCTCTGTTTACAAGAACCTCGTTTACAGTACAAGTTCAACATCGCAGAAAGTGAAAAATGGATAAAGAAGTTGTGGTATTTACTTACAAAGCAATATCACTCAGCAATGAAATCTGTGTCATCAGGCCCTTAGCAGCACAATGAGTGGATTCAGGTATGATGATTCTAACTGAAATAAGTCACACAGAAAAAGAAACATCATAAGATATCAGTAATACACGGAATGTAAACTTGGCTACACAGGAACTGAATTACAGAACAGAACAGGGTCTCAAATTTAGAAAACCAACTTATGCTTGCTTAAGGGTAAAGGTGAGTTGGGGTGCTGCATAAAACCAGAGATTGAAATGAGCACAGATAAAGTTCCTTAAGCCAAATATGGAATAGACAAGAGCTACTCCTTGCTCAACGAAATGGACTCAACACCGCATATTAAACGCCTAAGAATGTACCTGACTAGTAAGTATCTTGAAACCTATGGATTGCTATGTCTCCGAAAGAGAATCAAGCATGTGTACAGGGGCATAAACGGAGCAGTGATAGGATTGGAGAGGTTCGGTGAGCAAATGAAGACCCTTTGAAGTCATATTGCATGGTACCCATTCCACGGGTTTCAACTACCCAGGTTTAAAGTATTCTTCCTTCAGCTAAAACATGCATGTGGAACCTAGAGTATGATCAACCATGTGATCGGGAGACGTGTTCAAATATGTCTCAGTTTTCCTCCCCTGGTACTCGGGTGCAACATTCCAGACGCTTTACTAACACTCTCCCCACTTGGAGAGTCAGTCCCTTTAACCTCCTGTTTGGCCCAGTTTGCAATTATTGCGGAAGATGAACAGGAATAGTGAGAACCAATGAGAGGCTAGCTGAGGTGTCTGGACGGGCAAATTTAACACTCATTTCCCACCAGGAAGAGGAAATAACCAAAGGCTCAGCGTGCCGTACCGGAACCAGATTAGGGCCTGATGTCATCCTGCGGTGTTGCGGGCCAGCTCAAAAGAAAGCGAGTTGAAGAAAGGAGCTCAGGGGCACTGTAATTCACAAACCTGCAGAGTTATAAATGACAGGTATCGTCCAAAATAGACTGAAGTAAGGCTGCCAAGAGGACTTGAAATCGGGGCAGAATTGCAGGAAACGATTTCAGGAGGTAGACTGGAATTGCATTGAAAGCATAGGAAAAGAGGCAGAACGTCCACAATGATGCACTTGGCCAAAAAGGGCGTATGCGTTTTTTCCTGAATATATTCAGGAAAAAACGCATACGCCCTTTTTGGCCAACCAAGCAAGCTTGCAAAGGAAATCTGCACTACAATGAAGTCTCACTTCCCCCCGGTCAAAAGGGCCATCTGAAAAAAGTGTAAAATCCAGAAAGGCAGGACAGGCCATGGAGAACAGGGAGCCTTGTTATGCTGATGGGCGGATGTAAATTGCCAACAACCACTCGGAGAAGTGTATGGTGTTTCCTGAAACATCTAAAAACAAAGCAACAGAGCCTAGGGCACTTCCACTTATGGTCCTATAGCTTAGGGAAATTAAATCAAAAAGACACAGCCACCCCAAAGTTTGGAACTGCTCTGTTTACAAGAACCTCGTTTACAGTACAAGTTCAACATCGCAGAAAGTGAAAAATGGATAAAGAAGATGTGGTATTCACTTACAAAGCATTATCACTCAGCAATGAAATCTATGTCATCAGGCCCTTAGCAGCACAATGAGTGGATTCAGGTATGATGATTCTAACTGAAATAAGTCACACAGAAAAAGAAACATCATAAGATATCAGTAATACACGGAATGGAAACTTGGCTACACAGGAACTGAATTACAGAACAGAACAGGGTCTCAAATTTAGAAAACCAACCTATTCTTACTTAAGGGTAAAGGTGAGTTGGGGTGCTGCATAAAACCAGAGATTGAAATGAGCACAGATAAAGTTCCTTAAGTCAAATATGGAATAGACAAGAGCTACTCCTTGCTCAACGAAATGGACTCAACACCGCATATTAAACGCCTAAGAATGTGACCTGACTAGTAAGTATCTTAAAACCTATGGATTGCTATGTCTCCGAAAGAGAATCAAGCATGTGTACAGGTGCATAAACGCAGCAGTGATAGGATTGGAGAGGTTCGGTGAGCAAATGAAGACCCTTTGAAGTCATATTGCATGGTACCATTCCACGGGTCTCAACTCTCCAGGTTTAAGGTATTCTTCCTTCAGCTAAAACATGCATGTGGAACCTAGAGTATGATCAACCATGTGATCAGGAGACGTGTTCAAATATGTCTCAGTTTTCCTCCCCTGGTACTCGGGTGCAACATTCCAGACGCTTTACTAACACTCTCCCCACTTGGAGAGTCAGTCCCTTTAACCTCCTGTTTGGACCAGTTTGCAATTTCTGCGGAAGATGAACAGGAATAGCGAGAACCAATGAGAGGCTAGCTGGAGGTGTCTGGTCGGGCAAATTTAACTCTCATTTCCCACCAGGAAGAGGAATTAACCAAAGGCTCAGCATGCCGGGCCGCAAACAGTTTAGGGCCTGAAGCCATCCTGCGGTGTTGCGGCCAGGTCACAAGAAAGCGAGTTGAAGAAAGGAGCTCAGGGGCACTGTAATTCACAAACCTGCAGAGTTATAAATGACAGCTATCGTCCAAAATAGACTGAAGTAAGGCTGCCAAGAGGACTTGAAAGCGGGGCAGAATTGCAGGAAACCGATTTCAGGAGGTAGACTGGAATTGCATTGAAAGCATAGGAAAAGAGGCAGAACGTCCACAATGATGCACTTGGCCAAAAAGGGCGTATGCGTTTTTTCCTGAATATATTCAGGAAAAAACGCATACGCCCCTTTTTGGCCAACCAAGCAAGCTTGCAAAGGAAATCTGCACTACAATGAAGTCTCACTTCCCCCCGGTCAAAAGGGCCATCTGAAAAAAGTGTAAAATCCAGAAAGGCAACAGGCCATTGAGAACTGGGAGCCTTGTTATGCTGATGGGCAGGATGTAAATTGCCAACAACCACTCGGG